>NC_091198.1:676038-802575 GCF_040958095.1 Procambarus clarkii | reverse complement strand
TAGTTGGCCTTTAACCCAATGCACACCAGCTCAGACCACTAAAAGAGATGGTAATTTCGGAGTATTGAAATCTCCCAAGAATCACCACCTCCCAAGGGCAACTAGAGCATAGTGAGGGGCTACTCACGTTCTTTCATCAAATTCCTGTAAATATGGGAGAACTCTGTGTCTATGCTTAATGCACAACTTGCCTAAACACGCAAGGGAAGTTATACAACCTTAGAACACTTTCCCACAGGAGATTCAAACCCTATCCAGCACAGAAGCCTTCCAGCAACTGGCATAACTAGTACGCCTTTAACCCACTGCACAATAGCTCAGACCCCTCAAGGAGATGGTAATTTCGGAGTATATAAATCCCCCAAAGATCAACACCTCCCAAGGGCAACTAGAGCATAGTGAGGGGCTACTCACGTTCTTTCATTAAATTCCTGTGAATATGGGAGAACTCTGTCTATGCTTAATGCACAACTGGCCTAAACATGTAAGAAAATTTATACAACCTTAGAACACTTTTCAACCAGGAGATTTGAACCCTAGCCAGCACAGAAGCCTTCCAGCAACTGACATTATTGGTACGCCTTTAACCCACTACACCTCAGCTCTGACCCCAAAAAGAGATGGTATTTTTGGAGTATTTAAATCCCCCAAAGATCACCACCTCCCACGGGCAACTACAGCATAGTGAGGGGCTACTCACGTTCTTTCATCAAATTCCTGTTAATATGGAAAAACCCTGTGTCTATGCTTAATGCACAACTTGCCTAAACACACAAGAGAAGTTATAAAACCTTAGAACACTTTCCCACCAGGAGATTTGAACCCTAGCCAGCACAGAAGCCTTCCAGCAACTGGCATAACTAGTACGCCTTTAACCCACTGCACCATAGCTCAGACCCCTAAAAGAGATGGTTATTTCGGAGTATTGAAATCCCCCAAAGATCACCACCTCCCAATGGCAACTAGAGCATAGTGAGGGGCTACTCACATTCTTTCATCAAAATCCTGTTAATATGGGAAACCCTGTGTCTATGCTTAATGCACAACTTGCCTAAACACGCAAGAGAAGTTATACAACCTTAGAACACTTTCCCACCAGGAGATTTGAACCCTAGCCAGCTCAAAAGCCTTCCAGCAACTGGCATAACTAGTACGCCTTTAACCCACTGCACCATAGCTCAGACCCCTAAAAGAGATGGTAATTTCGGAGTATTGAAATCCCCCAAAGATCACCACCTCCCTAGGGCAACTAGAGCATAGTGAGGGGCTACTCACGTTCTTTCATCAAAATCCTGTTAATATGGGAGAACTCTGTGTCTATGCTTAATGCACAACTTGCCTAAACACACAAGAGAAGTTATACAACCTTAGAACACTTTCCCACCAGGAGATTCGATCCCTAGCCAGCACAGAAGCCTTCCAGCAACTGGCATAACTAGTACACCTTTAACCCACTGCACACCAGCTCAGACCGCTAAAGGAGATGGTAATTTCAAAGTATTTAAATCCCCCAAAGATCACCACCTCCCAAGGGCAACTAGAGCACAGGGAGGGGCTACTCACGTTCTTTCATCAAATTCCTGTTAATATGGTAGAACTCCGTGTCTATGCTTAATGCACAAGTGGACTAAATATGCAAGAAAAATCATACAACCTTAGAACACCTTCCCATCAGGAGATTTGAACCCTAGCCAGCACAGAAATCCTCCAGCAACTGGCATAACTGGTATGCCTTTCACCCTCTGCACCACAGCTCAGACCCCAGAAAGAGATGGTTATTTCGGAGTATTTAAATCCCCCAAAGATCACCACCTCCCAAGGGACACTGGAGCATAGTGAGGGCTACTCACATTCTTTCATCAAATTCCTGTTAATATGGGAGAACTCTGTGTCTATTCTTAGTGCACAATTTGCCTAAACACACAAGAGAAGTTATACAACCATAGAACATTTTCCCACCAGGAGATTTGAACCCTAGCCAGCACAGAAGCCTTCCAGCAACTGTCATTACTGGTACGCCTTTAACCCACTACACCTAAGCTCTGACCCCAAAAAGAGATGGTAATTTCGGAGTATTTAAATCCTCCAAAGATCACCACCTCCCAAGGGCAACTAGAGCATAATGAGGGGCTACTCACATTCTTTCATCAAATTCCTGTTAATATGGGAGAACTCTGTGTCTATGCTTAATGCACAACTAGCCTAAAAACACAAGAGAAGTTATAAAACCCTAGAAAACTTTCCCACCAGGAGATTCGAACCTTAGCCAGCACAGAAGCCTTCCAGCAACTGGCATAACTGGTACGCCTTTAACCCACTGCACCACAGCTCAGACCCCTAAAAGAGATGGTAATTTCGATATATTTAAATCCTCCAAAGATCACCACCTCCCATGGGCAACTAGAGCATAGTGAGGGGCTACTCACGTTCTTTCATCAATCTTCTGTTAATATGGGAGAACTCTGTGTCTATGTTTTATGTACAACTTGCCCAAACACGCAAAAGAAGGTAAACAACCTTAGAACACTTTCCCACCAGGAGATTCGAACCCTAGCCAGCACAGAAGCCTTCCAGCAACTGGAATAACTAGTACACCTTTAACACACTGCACACCAGCTCAGACCACTAAAAGAGATGGTAATTTCTGAGTATTTAAATCCCCCAAAGATCACGACCTCCCAAGAGCAACTAGAGCATAGTGAGGGGCTACTCACGTTCTTTCATAAAATCCTGTTAATATGGGAGAACTCTGTGTCTATGCTTAATGCACAACTTGCCTAAACACGCAAGGGAAATTATAGAACCTTAGAACACTTTCCCACCAGGAGATTCGAACCCTAGCCAGCACAGAAGCCTTCCAGCAACTGGCATAACTAGTACGCTTTTACACTGCACCATAGATCAGACCCCTCAAAGAGATGGTAATTTCGGAGTATATAATCCCCCAAAGATCAACACCTCCCAAGGGCAACTAGAGCATAGTGAGGGACTACTAACGTTCTTTCATTAAATTCTTGTGAATATGGGAGAACTCTGTGTTTATGCTTAATGCACAACTGGCCTAAACATGCAAGAAAATTTATACAACCTTAGAACACTTTTCAACCAGGAGATTTGAACCCTAGCCAGCACAGAAGCCTTCCAGCAACTGGCATTATTTTTACGCCTTTAACCCACTACACCTCAGCTCTGACCCCAAAAAGAGATGGTATTTTTGGAGTATTTAAATCCCCCAAAGATCACCACCTCCCAAGGGCAACTACAGCATAGTGAGGGGCTACTCACGTTCTTTCATCAAATTCCTGTTAATATGGGAGAACTCTGTGTCTTTGCTTGATGCACAACTAGCCTAAACAAGCAAGAAAATTTATTCAACTATAGAACACTTTCCCACCAGGAGATTCGAACCTTAGCCAGCACAGAAGCCTTCCAGCAACTGGCATAACTGGTACGCCTTTTACCCACTGCACCATAGCTCAGACCCCTAAAAGAGATGGTAATTTCGGAGTATTTAAATCCCCAAAGATCACCAACTCCCAAGGGCAACTAGAGCATAGTGAGGGGCTACTCACGTTCTTTCATCAAATTCTTTTTAATATGGGAGAACTCTGTGTCTATGCTTAATGCACAACTTGCGTAAACACGCAAGGGAAACTAAACAACCTTAGAACACTTTCCGACCAGGAGATTCGAACCCTAGCCAGCACAGAAGCCTTCCAGCAACTAGCATAACTAGTACGCCTTTAACCCACTACACCTCAGCTCTGACCCCAAAAAGATGGTAATTTCGGAGTATTTAAATCCCCCAAAGATCACCACCTCCCAAGGACAACTAGAGCATAGTGAGGGGCTACTCACATTCTTTCATCAAATTCCTGTTAATATGGGAGAACTCTTAGTCTATGCTTAATGCGCAACTTGCCTAAACACACAAGAGAAGTTATACAACCTTAGAACACTTTCCCTCAAGGAGATTCGAACCCTAGCCAGCACAGAAGCCTTCCAGCAACTGGCATAACTGGTACGCCTTTAACCCACTGCATCACAGCTCAGACCCCTAAAGAGACGGTAATTTAGGAGAATTTAAATCCTCCAAAGATCACCACCTCCCAAGAGCAACTAGAGCATAGTGAGGGGCTACTCACATTCTTTCATCAAATTCCTGTTAATATGGGAGAACTCTGTGTCTATGCATAGTGCACAACTTGCCTAAACACACAAGAGAAGTTATACAACCTTAGAACATTTTCCCACCAGGAGATTTGAACCTAGCCCGCACAGAAGCCTTCCAGCAACTGGCATTACTGGTAAGCCTTTAACCCACTACACCTCAGCTCTGACCCCAAAAAGAGATGGTAATTTCGGAGTATTTAAATCCTCCAAAGATCACCACCTCCCAAGGGCAACTACAGCATAATGAGTTGCTACTCACATTCTTTCATCAAATTCCTGTTAATATGGGAGAACTCTGTGTCTTTGCTTAATGCACAACTAGCCTAAACAAGCAAGAGAATTTATAGAACTTTAGAACACTTTCCCACCAGGAGATTAGAACCTTAGCCAGCGCAGAAGCCTTCCAGCAACTGGCATAACTAGTACGCCTTTATCCCACTGCACCTTAGCTCAGACCCCTAAAAGAGATGGTAATTTCGGTGTATTTAAATCCGCCAAAGATCACCACCTCCCATGGGCAACTAGAGCATAGTGAGAGACTACTCACGTTCTTTCATCAAATTCTTGTGAATATGGAAGAACTCTGTGTCTATGCTTAATGCACAACTGGCCTAAACATGCAAGAAAATTTATACAACCTTAGAACACTTTTCAACCAGAAGATTTGAACCCTAGCCAGCACAGAACCCTTCCAGCAACTGGCATTACTGGTACGCCTTTAACCCACTACACCTCAGCTCTGACCCCAAAAAGAGATGGTATTTTTGGAGTATTTAAATCCCCCAAAGATCACCACCTCCCAAGGGCAACTACAGCATAGTGAGAGGCTACTC
The DNA here is from genome assembly GCF_040958095.1 of Procambarus clarkii. NCBI lineage: Eukaryota > Metazoa > Arthropoda > Malacostraca > Decapoda > Cambaridae > Procambarus > Procambarus clarkii. Next base: position 797,569 of record NC_091198.1, on the reverse strand, counting down.
ACGTTCTTTCATCAAATTCCTGTTAATATGGGAGAACTCTGTGTCTTTGCTTGATGCACAACTAGCCTAAACAAGCAAGAGAATTTATTCAATTTTAGAACACTTTCCCACCAAGAGATTCGAACCTTAGCCAGCACAGAAGCCTTCCAGCACCTGGCATAACTGGTACGCCTTTAACCCACTGCACCATAGCTCATACCCCTAAAAGAGATGGTAATTTCGGAGTACTTTAATCCCCCAAGGATCACCACCTCCCAAGGGCAACTAGAGCATAGTGAGGGGCTACTCACGTTCTTTCATCAAATTCCTTTTAATATGGGAGAACTCTGTGTCTATGCTATAAAGGGAGCCGGTCGGCCGAGCGGACAGCACACTGGGTTTGTGATCCTGTGGTCCCGGGTTCGATCCCGGGCGCCGGCGAGAAACAATGGGCAGAGTTTCTTTCACCCTATGCCCCTGTTACCTAGCAGTAAATAGGTACCTGGGTGTTAGTCAGCTGTCACGGGCTGCTTCCTGGGGGTGGAGGCCTGGTCAAGGACCGGGCCGCGGGGACACTAAAAATAAGCCCCGAAATCATCTCAAGATAACCAAGATAAGATATGCTTAATGCACAGCTTGCGTAAACACGCAAGGGAAACTAAACAACCTAAGAACACTTTCCCACCAGGAGATTCGAACCCTAGCCAGCACAGAAGCCTTCCAGCAACTGGCATAACTAGTATGCCTTTAACCCACTACACCTCAGCTCTGACTCCAAAAAGAGATGGTAATTTCGGAGTATATAAATCCCCCAAAGATCAACACCTCCCAAGGGCAACTAGAGCATAGTGAGGGACTACTAACGTTCTTTCATTAAATTCCTGTGAATATGGGAGAACTCTGTGTCTATGCTTAATGCACAACTGGCCTAAACATGCAAGAAAATTTATACAACCTTAGAACACTTTTCAACCAGGAGATTTGAACCCTAGCCAGCACAGAAGCCTTCCAGCAACTGGCATTATTTTTACGCCTTTAACCCACTACACCTCAGCTCTGACCCCAAAAAGAGATGGTATTTTTGGAGTATTTAAATCCCCCAAAGATCACCACCTCCCAAGGGCAACTACAGCATAGTGAGGGGCTACTCACGTTCTTTCATCAAATTCCTGTTAATATGGGAGAACTCTGTGTCTTTGCTTGATGCACAACTAGCCTAAACAAGCAAGAAAATTTATTCAACTATAGAACACTTTCCCACCAGGAGATTCGAACCTTAGCCAGCACAGAAGCCTTCCAGCACCTGGCATAACTGGTACGCCTTTAACCCACTGCACCATAGCTCATACCCCTAAAAGAGATGGTAATTTCGGAGTACTTTAATCCCCCAAGGATCACCACCTCCCAAGGGCAACTAGAGCATAGTGAGGGGCTACTCACGTTCTTTCATCAAATTCCTTTTAATATGGGAGAACTCTGTGTCTATGCTATAAAGGGAGCCGGTCGGCCGAGCGGACAGCACACTGGGTTTGTGATCCTGTGGTCCCGGGTTCGATCCCGGGCGCCGGCGAGAAACAATGGGCAGAGTTTCTTTCACCCTATGCCCCTGTTACCTAGCAGTAAATAGGTACCTGGGTGTTAGTCAGCTGTCACGGGCTGCTTCCTGGGGGTGGAGGCCTGGTCAAGGACCGGGCCGCGGGGACACTAAAAATAAGCCCCGAAATCATCTCAAGATAACCAAGATAAGATATGCTTAATGCACAACTTGCGTAAACACGCAAGGGAAACTAAACAACCTAAGAACACTTTCCCACCAGGAGATTCGAACCCTAGCCAGCACAGAAGCCTTCCAGCAACTGGCATAACTAGTACGCCTTTAACCCACTACACCTCAGCTCTGACTCCAAAAAGAGATGGTAATTTCGGAGTATTTAAATCCCCCAAAGATCACCACCTCCCAAGGGGAACTACAGCATAGCGAGGGGCTACTCACGTTCTTTCATCAAATTCCTGTTAATATGGGAGAACTCCGTGTCTATGCTTAATGCACAAGTGGCCTAAACATGCAAGAAAATTTATACAACCCTAGAACACCTTCCCATCAGGAGATTTGAACCCTAGCCAGCACAGAAGCCTTCCAGCAACTGGCATAACTGGTACGCCTTTAACCCACTGCACCACAGCTCAGACCCCTAAGAGATATGGTAATTTTGGAGTATTTAAATCCCCCAAAGATCACCACCTCCCATGAGCAATTAGAGCATAGTGAGGGGCTACTCACGTTCTTTCATCAATCTTCTGTTAATATGGGAGAACTCTGTGTCTATGTTTTATGCACAACTTGCCTAAACACGCAAGAGAAGGTATACAACCTTAGAACACCTTCCCACCAGGAGATTCGAACCCTAGCCAACACAGAAATCTTCCAGCAACTGGAATAACTAGTACACCTTTAACCCACTGCACACCACCTCAGGCCACTAAAAGAGTTGGTAATTTCGGAGTATTTAAATCCCCCAAAGATCACCACCTCCCAAGGGCAACTAGAGCATAGTGAGGGGCTACTCACGTTCTTTCATCAAATTCCTGTTAATATGGGAGAACTCTGTGTCTTTGCTTAATGCACAACTAGCCTAAACAAGCAGGAGAATTTATACAACTTTAGAACACTTTCCCAACAGGAGATTCGAACTTTAGCCAGCACAGAAGCCTTCCAGCATTTGGCATAACTGGTATGCCTTTAACCCACTGCACCACAGCTCAGACCCCTAAAAGAGATGGTAATTTCGGAGTATTTAAATCCGCCAAAGATCACCACCTCCCATGGGCAACTAGAGCATAGTGAGGGGCTACTCACGTTCTTTCATCAAATTCCTGTTAATATGGGAGAACTCTGTGTCTATGCTTAATGCAAAACTTGCCTAAACACACAAGAGAAGTTATAAAACCTTAGAACACTTTCCCACCAGGAGATTCGAACCCTAGCCAGCACAGAAGCCTTCCAGCAACTGGCATAACTAGTACACCTTTAACCCACTGCACACCAGCTCAGATCACTAAAAGAGATGGTAATTTCGGAGTATTTAAATCCCCCAAAGATCACCACCTCCCAAGGGCAACTAGAGCATTGTGAGGGGCTACTCACGTTCTTTCATCAAAATCCTGTTATTATGGGAAAACTCTGTGTCTGTGCTTAATGCGCAACTTGCCTAAACACGCAAGGGAAGTTATACAACCTTAGAACACTTTCCCACCAGGAGATTTGAACCCTAGCCAGCACAGAAGCCTTCCAGCATCTGGCATAACTAGTACGCCTTTAACCCACTGCACCATAGCTCAGACCCCTAAAAGAGATGGTAATCTCGGAGTATTTAAATCCCCCAAGGAACACCACCTCCCAAGGGCAACTAGAGCATAGTGAGTGGCTACTCATGTTCTTTCATCAAATTCCTGTTAATATGGTAGAACTCCGTGTCTATGCTTAATGCACAAGTGGACTAAACATGCAAGAAAATTCATACAACCTTAGAACACCTTCCCATCAGGAGATTTGAACCCTAGCCTGCACAGAAGTCTTCCAGCAAGTGGCATAACTGGTATGCCGTTAACCCTCTGCACCACAGCTCTGACCCCAGAAAGAGATGGTAATTTCGGTGTATTTAAATCCTCCAAAGATCACCACCTCCCATGGGCAACTAGAGCATAGTGAGGGGCTACTCACGTTCTTTCATCAAATTCCTGTTAAAATGGGAAAACTCTGTGTCTATGCTTTATGCACAACTTGCCTAAACACGAAAGGGAAGTTATACAACCTTAGAACACTTTCCCACCAGGAGATTTGAACCCTAGCCAGCACAGAAGCCTTCCAGCAACTGGCTTTACTGGCACGCCTTTAACCCATTACACCTCAGCTCTGACCCCAAAAAGAGATGGTAATTTCGGAGTATTTAAATCCTCCAAAGATCACCACATCCCAAGGGCAACTAGAGCATAATGAGGGGCTACTCACATTCTTTCATCAAATTCCTGTTAATATGGGAGAACTCTGTGTCAATGCTTAATGCACAACTTGCCTAAACACGCAAGGGAAATTATAGAACCTTAGAACACTTTCCCACCAGGAGATTCGAACCCTAGCCAGCACAGAAGCCTTCCAGCAACTGGAATAACTAGTACACCTTTAACACACTGCACACCAGCTCAGACCACTAAAAGAGATGGTAATTTCTGAGTATTTAAATCCCCCAAAGATCACCACCTCCCAAGAGCAACTAGAGCATAGTGAGGGGCTACTCACGTTCTTTCATCAAAATCTTGTTAATATGGGAGAACTCTGTGTCTATGCTTAATGCACAACTTGCCTAAACACACAAGAGAAGTTATAAAACCTTAGAAAACTTTCCCACCAGGAGATTCGAACCTTAGCCAGCACAGAAGCCTTCCAGCTACTGGCATAACTAGTACGCCTTTAACCCACTGCACCACAGCTCAGACCCCAAAAAAATATGGTAATTTCGGTGTATTTAAATCCGCCAAAGATCACCACCTTCCATGGGCAACTAGAGCATAGTGAGGGGCTACTCACGTTCTTTCATCAATCTTCTGTTAATATGGGAGAACTCTGTGTGTATGTTTTATGCACAACTTGCCTAAACACGCAAGAGAAGGTAAACAACCTTAGAACACTTTCCCACCAGGAGATTCGAACCCTATCCAGCACAGAAGCCTTCCAGCAACTGGAATAACTAGTACACCTTTAACACACTGCACACCAGCTCAGACCACTAAAAGAGATGGTAATTTCTGAGTATTTAAATCCTCCAAAGTTCACCACCTCCCAAGAGCAACTAGAGCATAGTCAGGGGCTACTCACGTATTTTCATCAAATTCCTGTGAATATGGGAGACCTCTGTGTCTATGCTTAATGCACAAGTTGCCTAAACATGCAAGACAATTTATACAACCCTAGAACACCTTCCTATCAGGAGATTTGAACCCTAGCCAGCACAGAAACCTTCCAGCAACTGGCATAACTGGTATGCCTTTAACCAACTGCACCACAGCTCAGACCCCTTAAAGCGATGGTAATTTCGGAGTATTTAAATCCCCAAAAGATCACCACCTCCCAAGGGCAACTAGAGCATAGTGAGGGGCTACTCACATTCTTTCATCAAATTCCTGTGAATATGGGAGAACTCTTACTCTATGCTTTAATTCACAACTTGCCTAAACACACAAGAGAATTTATACAACCTTAGAACACTTTCCCTCCAGGAGATTCGAACCCTAGCCAGCACAGAAGCCTTCCAGCGACTGACATAACTGGTACGCCTTTAACCCACTGCACCACAGCTCAGACTCCTAAAAGATATGGTAATTTAGGAGTATTTAAATCCCCCAAAGATCACCACCTCCCAAGAGCAACTAGAGCATAGTGAGGGGCTACTCACATTCTTTCATCAAACTTCTGTTAATATGGGAGAACTCTGTGTCTATGTTTTATGCACAACTTGCCTAAACACGCAAGAGAAGGTATACAACCTTTGAACACTTTCCCACCAGGAGATTCGAACCCTAGCCAACACACAAACCTTCCAGCAACTGGAATAACTAGTACACCTTTAACCCACTGCACACCAGCTCAGGCCACTAAAAGAGTTGGTAATTTCGGAGTATTTAAATCCCCCAAAGATCACCACCTCCCAAGGGCAATTAGAGCATAGTGAGGGCTACTCACGTTCTTTCATCAAAATCCTGTTAATATGGGAGAACTCTGTGTCTATGCTTAATGCACAACTTGCCTAAACATGCAAGGGAAGTTATACAACCTTAGAACACTTTCCCACCAGGAGATTTGAACCCTAGCCAGCACAGAAGCCTTCCAGCAACTGGCATAACTGGTATGCCTTTAACCAACTGCACCACAGCTCAGACCCCTTAAAGAGATGGTAATTTCGGAGTATTTAAATCCCCCAAAGATCACCACCTCCCAAGGGCAACTAGAGCATAGTGAGGGCTACTCACGTTCTTTCATCAAAATCCTGTTAATATGGGAGAACTCTGTGTCTATGCTTAATGCACAACTTGCCTAAACATGCAAGAGAAGTTATACAACCTTAGAACACTTTCCCACCAGGAGATTTGAACCCTAGCCAGCACAGAAGCCTTCTAGCAACTGGCATTACTGGTACGCCTTTAACCCACTACACCTCAGCTCTGACTCCAAAAAGAGATGGTAATTTCGGAGTATTTAAACCCTCCAAAGATCACCACCTCCCAAGGGCAACTAGAGCATAGTGAGGGGCTACTCACGTTCTTTCATCAAATTCCTGTTAATATGGGAGAACTCTGTGTCTTTGCTTAATGCACAACTAGCCTAAACAAGCAGGAGAATTTATACAACTTTAGAACACTTTCCCACCAGGAGATTCGAACTTTAGCCAGCACAGAAGCCTTCCAGCAACTGGCATAACTGGTATGCCTTTAACCCACTGCACCACAGCTCAGACCCCTAAAAGAGATGGTAATTAAGGAGTATTTAAATCCGCCAAAGATCACCACCTCCCATGGGCAACTAGAGCATAGTGAGGGGGCTACTCACGTTCTTTCATCAAATTCCTGTTAATATGTTAATATGGGAGAACTCTGTGTCTATGCTTAATGCACAACTTGCCTAAACACACATGAGAAGTTATAAAACCTAAGAACACTTTCCCACCAGGAGATTCGAACCCTAGCCTGCACAGAATCCTTCCAGCAACTGGCATAACTAGTACACTTTTAACCCACTGCACACCAGCTCAGACCACTAAAAGAGATGGTAATTTCGGAGTATTTAAATCCCCCAAAGATCACCACCTCCCAAGGGCAACTAGAGCATAGTGAGGGGCTACTCACGTTCTTTCATCAAATTCCTTTTAATATGGGTGAACTCTGTGTCTATGCTTAGTGCACAACTTGCCTAAACACTCAAGGGAAGCTAAACAACCTTAGAACACTTTCCCACCAGGAGATACGAACCCTAGCCAGCACAGAAGCCTTCCAGCAACTGGCATAACTAGTACGCCTTTAACCCACTTCACCACAGCTCAGACCCCTAAAAGATATGGTAATTTCGAAGTATTTAAATCCCCCAAAGATCACCATCTCCCAAGAGCAATTAGAGCATAGTAAGAGGCTACTCACGTTCTTTCATCAAACTTCTGTTAATATGGGAGACCTCTGTGTCTATGTTTTATGCACAACTTGCCTAAACACGCATGATAAGGTAAACAACCTTAGAACACTTTCCCACCAGGAGATTCGAACCCTAGTTAGCACAGAAGCCATCCAACAACTGGAATAACTAGTACACCTTTAACACACTGCACACCAGCTCAGACCACTAAAAGAGATGGTAATTTCGGAGTATGTTAATCCCCCAAAGATCACCACCTCCCAAGGGCAACTAGAGCATAGTGAGGGGCTACTCACGTTCTTTCATCAAAATCCTGTTAATATGGGAGAACTCTGTGTCTATGCTTAATGCACAACTTGCCTAAACACGCAAGGGAACTTATACAACCTTAGAACACTTTCCCACCAGGAGATTCGAACCCTAGCCAGCACAGAAGCCTTCCAGCAACTGGCATAACTAGTACGCGTTTAACCCACTGCACCATAGCTCAGACCCCTCAAAGAGATGGTAATTTCGGAGTATATAAATCCCCCAAAGATCAACAACTCCAAAGGGCAACTAGAGCATAGTGAGGGATTACTCACGTTCTTTCGTCAAATTCCTGTGAATATGGGAGAACTCTGTGTCTATGCTTAATGCACAACTGGCCTAAACATGCAAGAATATTTATACAACTTTAGAACACTTTTCCACCAGGAGATTTGAACCTTAGCCAGCACAGAAGCCTTCCAGCAACTGGCATTACTGGTACGCCTTTAACCCACTACACCTCAGCTCTGACCCCAAAAAGAGATGGTATTTTCAGAGTATTTAAATCCCCCAAAGATCACCACCTCCCAAGGGCAACTACAGCATAGTGAGGGGCTACTCACGTTCTTTCATCAAATTTCTGGTAATATGGGAGAACTCTGTGTCTATGCTTAATGCACAACTTTCCTAAACACACAAGAGAAGTTATAAAATCTTAGAACACTTTCCCACCAGGAGATTCGAACCCTAGCCAGCACAGAAGCCTTCCAGCAATTGGCATAACTAGTACACCTTTAACCCACTGCACACCAGCTCAGACCACTAAAAGATATGGTAATTTCGGAGTATTTAAATCCCCCAAAGATCACCACCTCCCAAGGGCAACTAGAGCATAGTGAGGGGCTACTCACGTTCTTTCATCAAAATCCTGTTAATATGGGAAAACTCTGTGTCTATGCTTAATGCACAACTTGCCTAAACACTCAAGGGAAGTTATACAACCTTAGAACACTTTCCCACCAGGAGATTTGAACCCTAGCCAGCACAGAAGCCTTCCATCAACTGGCATAACTAGTACGCCTTTAACGCACTGCACCATAGCTCAGACCCCTCAAAGAGATGGTAATTTCGGAGTATTTAAATCCCCCAAGGATCACCACTTCCCAAGGGCAATTAGAGCATAGTGAGGGGCTACTCACGTTCTTTCATCAAATTCCTTTTAATATGGGTGAACTCTATGTCTATGCTTAGTGCACAACTTGCCTAAACACGCAAGGGAAGCTAAACAACCTTTGAACACTTTCCCACTAGGAGATTCGAACCCTAGCCAGCACAGAAGTCTTCCAGCAACTGGCATAACTAGTACGTCTTTAACCCACTGCACCACAGCTCAGACCCTTAAAAGATATGGTAATTTCGGAGTATTTAAATCCCCCAAAGATCACCACCTCTCAAGAGTAACTAGAGCATAGTGAGAGGCTACTCACGTTCTTTCATCAAACTTCTGTTAATATGGGAGACCTCTGTGTCTATGTTTTATGCACAACTTGCCTAAACACGCATGATAAGGTAAACAACCTTAGAACACTTTCCCACCAGGAGATTCGAACCCTAGTTAGCACAGAAGCCATCCAACAACTGGAATAACTAGTACACCTTTAACACACTGCACACCAGCTCAGACCACTAAAAGAGATGGTAATTTCGGAGTATGTTAATCCCCCAAAGATCACCACCTCCCAAGGGCAACTAGAGCATAGTGAGGGGCTACTCACGTTCTTTCATCAAAATCCTGTTAATATGGGAGAACTCTGTGTCTATGCTTAATGCACAACTTGCCTAAACACGCAAGGGAACTTATACAACCTTAGAACACTTTCCCACCAGGAGATTCGAACCCTAGCCAGCACAGAAGCCTTCCAGCAACTGGCATAACTAGTACGCGTTTAACCCACTGCACCATAGCTCAGACCCCTCAAAGAGATGGTAATTTCGGAGTATATAAATCCCCCAAAGATCAACAACTCCAAAGGGCAACTAGAGCATAGTGAGGGATTACTCACGTTCTTTCGTCAAATTCCTGTGAATATGGGAGAACTCTGTGTCTATGCTTAATGCACAACTGGCCTAAACATGCAAGAATATTTATACAACTTTAGAACACTTTTCCACCAGGAGATTTGAACCTTAGCCAGCACAGAAGCCTTCCAGCAACTGGCATTACTGGTACGCCTTTAACCCACTACACCTCAGCTCTGACCCCAAAAAGAGATGGTATTTTCAGAGTATTTAAATCCCCCAAAGATCACCACCTCCCAAGGGCAACTACAGCATAGTGAGGGGCTACTCACGTTCTTTCATCAAATTTCTGGTAATATGGGAGAACTCTGTGTCTATGCTTAATGCACAACTTTCCTAAACACACAAGAGAAGTTATAAAATCTTAGAACACTTTCCCACCAGGAGATTCGAACCCTAGCCAGCACAGAAGCCTTCCAGCAATTGGCATAACTAGTACACCTTTAACCCACTGCACACCAGCTCAGACCACTAAAAGATATGGTAATTTCGGAGTATTTAAATCCCCCAAAGATCACCACCTCCCAAGGGCAACTAGAGCATAGTGAGGGGCTACTCACGTTCTTTCATCAAAATCCTGTTAATATGGGAAAACTCTGTGTCTATGCTTAATGCACAACTTGCCTAAACACTCAAGGGAAGTTATACAACCTTAGAACACTTTCCCACCAGGAGATTTGAACCCTAGCCAGCACAGAAGCCTTCCATCAACTGGCATAACTAGTACGCCTTTAACGCACTGCACCATAGCTCAGACCCCTCAAAGAGATGGTAATTTCGGAGTATTTAAATCCCCCAAGGATCACCACTTCCCAAGGGCAATTAGAGCATAGTGAGGGGCTACTCACGTTCTTTCATCAAATTCCTTTTAATATGGGTGAACTCTATGTCTATGCTTAGTGCACAACTTGCCTAAACACGCAAGGGAAGCTAAACAACCTTTGAACACTTTCCCACTAGGAGATTCGAACCCTAGCCAGCACAGAAGTCTTCCAGCAACTGGCATAACTAGTACGTCTTTAACCCACTGCACCACAGCTCAGACCCTTAAAAGATATGGTAATTTCGGAGTATTTAAATCCCCCAAAGATCACCACCTCTCAAGAGTAACTAGAGCATAGTGAGAGGCTACTCACGTTCTTTCATCAAACTTCTGTTAATATGGGAGAACTCTGTGTCTATGTTTTATGCACAACTTGCCTAAACACGCAAGAGAAGGTAAACAACCTTCGAACACTTTCCCACCAGGAGATTCGTACCCTAGCCAGCACAGAAGCCTTCCAGCAACTGGCATAACTAGTACGCCTTTAACCCACTGCACCAAAGCTCAGACCCCTCAAAGGGATGGTAATTTCGGAGTATATAAATTCCCCAAAGATCAACACCTCCAAAGGGCAACTAGAGCATAGTGAGGGACTACTCACGTTCTTTCGTCAAATTCCTGTGAATATGGGAGAACTCTGTGTCTATGCTTAATGCACAACTGGCCTAAACATGCAAGAATATTTATACAACCTTAGAACACTTTTCCACCAGGAGATTTGAACCCTAGCCAGCACAGAAGCCTTCCAGCAACTGGCATAACTGGTATGCCTTTAACCCACTGCACGACAGCTCAGACCCCTAAAAGAGATGGTAATTTCGGAGTATTTAAATCCCCCTAAGATCACCACCTCCCAAGGACAACTAGAGCATAGTGAGGGGCTACTCACGTTCTTTCATCAAATTCCTGTTAATATGGGAGAACTCTGTGTCTTTGCTTAGTGCACAACTAGCCTAAACAAGCAAGAGAATTTATTCAACTTTAGAACACTTTCCCATCAGGAGATTCGAACCTTAGCCAGCACAGAAGCCTTCCAGCAACTGGCGTAACTGGTACGCCTTTAACCCACTGCACCATAGCTCAGACCCCTAAAAGAGATGGTAATTTCGGAGTATTTAAATCCCCCAAGGATCACCACCTCCCAAGGGCAACTCATCCCGTTCTCACACAAAACAGCACATATATTGCTTAATGCTTAAAGTCAATATGTTGAATGTGATTTAGTACATATGTGATATATTCCCAGTTACCTTTTTTACCAAGGCCCAAACTCTTCCTCACGTACCAATTTACGTCTCACAGTACCCGTCCATCAACGTAGATAGCAGAATAGTCGTGATTGGTTCAATTATAATGAAAATTGTAGTTTTCATGTCCCACATGGGTTGTGAAATTTACCTTCTATTGTCCATGCTCTTATAATATTACAGATCAGCTACATCCTATTGAAGGCTCGTAGTTTTGTTTTAAGAAATATTAGTTGTTCTTAGTAAATTATAATAAGCACTATAAATTATTACATAGAATACCAGTGCTTCACCAATCAATATTTTAAACCATAGTTTGTGCTTTAAAAATCTTTAAAGAATGTTTTGTAGGAACGTTAACAGAAAACGATGTTACGTTGGAATGTTTATGGGGTAAGCTACTGCAAACAGCATGGTATGGTGTTTACTATACCAAATATTGGATGGGTATAGGGTCCAATACCACCTGTTAGGTGGGTAAGGGGTCCAATACCACCCGCAGGATGGGTATGGGGTCACATCCACCCACAGGATGGGTATGGGGATCACTTCCACCCACAGGAAGGGTATGGGGTCCAATACCATCCACTGGATGTGTATGGCGTCCACTATCACCCACAGGATGGGTATGGGGCTCCAACCACCCACAGAAAAAGTATGGGGTCCAATAACAATGTGCTTTAATATACTTACTTATCTTTCTCATCTCATTTTTCTCTTGTAATGTATCTTTATCATTTATCAATTCTGATTGAAATTACCTACTTAAAATTATCTGCTAGATTAAGGACCTGCCCGAAACGCTGCGCGTACTAGTGGCTTTACAAGAATGTAAATACTGTACTATCCAATGTATTCTCACAAACCCAATGTACCTTCTTGTATATATATAAATAAATAAATAAATAAATAAATAAATAACACCCATTGGATGTGTATGGCGTCCATTGCCGCCCACAGGATGAGTATAGGGTCCAGTATCGCCCACAGGATTAGTATGCTTAACGCTTATGCACTTATTAGTATGCTTAACTCGATTCATACAGCTCTTGATAAAAATGAGTTCCCTGTTGGGTTATATGTGGACCTGCGTAAAGCTTTTGATACTGTCAACCACCAAAACCTTCTTCTTAAATTACATCATTATGGAGTCAGAGGACACTCCCTACAATACCTCAAATCCTACCTTACTGACAGGCTCCAATATGTTTCTGTGAATAATACAATTTCTCCCACCCTACCCATCAACATTGGTGTTCGTCAGGGCAGCATACTTGGCCCTCTCCTCTTTCTCATGTACATTAATGACCTTCCAGATGCCTCCCAACACCTCAAACCAATTCTATTTGCTGACGACACAACCTTCATTTACTCCAGTCCTGACCCCCTTGCTCTAAATGCCACAGTAAATACTGAGCTAAATAAAGTCCATCTTTGGCTAACTGCCAACAAACTCACCCTTAACATTGACAAAACTTTCTATATTCTGTTTGGCAATAAATCCTCTAATCAAATAAATCTCAAAATAAACAATACCCAAATTTGTAACAAATTAGATGGCAAATTCCTTGGCATTCTCATTGACCACAAGCTGAATTTCCAGGGACACATTCTCAATATATCAAAAAAAGTTTCAAAAACTGTGGGTATTCTTTCTAAGATCAGATATTATGTACCACGCCCTGCCCTGGTGACTCTCTATTACTCCCTTATCTATCCATATCTCAACTATGGTATTTGTGCTTGGGGCTCTACTACCCAAAATCACTTACGTCCTCTAATTACTCAACACAAAGCTGCTATTAGGACAATATCCAACTCTGGCCCCAGACATCACTCGGTACCCCTACTCAAATATCTGAATATGTTAGACATTAAGTCAATGCACATTCTCTCATGTGTATTATACATATATAAAACGCTAAACTATAATGCCAATCCTGATCTCAAAAGCTTCATAGAAGGTTGTAACAGATCCCATGAGCACCACACCAGAAATAAATACAGTTTTGATATTCCTAGAGTACGACTTAATCAAACTAGAAATGCTCTACAAATCAAGGGGCCCAGAATGTGGAATAACCTTCCCAATCATGTTAAAGACTGTACCTCTCTCAACCAGTTTAAGTTAAAAACGAAGCTATACCTAATAAATTCCCTGTAACCTACCTTACCCTTCTATTGTCAACCAATGTCTGGTTTTTTTTTTAAAGAGCGCTGTTTGTCGACATAATTGTATTTGTTCTGCTTTTTCATCTATGTTTTCATTTCTTGTTTTCATTCTACTCATTATGCTCAATTAGTATTAAGCTTGTCATTTAAGTTTATCATGCCCGAAACGCTTTGCGTAATAGTGGCTTTAGGCATTGTATGTACTAGCTCTACCTATAAGTCAACCAATCTTTGTAAAAATTTATTGTATGTATGTACCTTACCTAAATAAACATTTTATATTATTTTATTTTATTTTTTATTTTTATATAGGGTCCACTGCCGCCCACAGGGTCGGTAGTGGGTCCACTACCGCCCACAGGGTTGGTAGGGGGTCAACTGCCGCCCACAGGGTCGGTAGGGGATTCACTACCGCCCACAGGGTCGGTATGGGGTCCACTGCCACCCACAGGGTCGGTATGGGGTCCACGACCGCCCACAAGGTCAGTAGGGCATCAACTACCGTCCAAGGGTCGGTAGGGGTCCACTACCACCCACAGGGTTGGTAGGGGGGTCCACTGCCGCCCACAGGGTCGGTAGGGGGTCCACTACCGTCCACAGGGTCGATATGGGGTCCACAGGGTCGGTAGGGGGTCCACTACCGCCCACAGGGTCGGTAGGGCGTCCACTACCGTCCACAGGGTCGGTAGGGGTCCACTACCGCCCACAGGGTTGGAATGGTAGGGGGTCCACAGCCGCCCACAGGGTCGGTAGGGGGTCCACTACCGCCCACAGGGTCGCTATGAAGTCAACTACCGCCCATAGTGTTTGCAAAGTGTCCACTACCGCCCATAGTGTTTGTATAGTGTCCACTACCGCTCATAGTGTTATTATGGGGTCCACTACCCCTCATAGTGTCGGTATGGGGGTACATTACTACCCAAAGGGTGTGACTGGGGTCTATTTTTGTCTGTATAGCAGAGGTGGCAATACTGCTTTTCCAATCCCATTTGTTGTTCAACGTAAAATATTTGTTGCTCGACTTGCAACAATTTATATATATATATATATATATATATATATATATATATATATATATATATATATATATATATATATATATATACATATATATATATATATATATATATATATATATATATATATATATATATATATATGTCGTACCTAGTAGCCAGAACGCACTTCTCGGCCTACTATGCAAAGCCCGATTTGCCTAATAAGCCAAGTTTTCCTGAATTAATATATTTTCTCTAATTTTTTTCTTATGAAATGATAAAGCTACTCATTTCATTATGAATGAGGTCAATTTTTTTTTATTGGAGTTAAAATTAACGTAGATATATGACCGAACCTAACCAACCCTACCTAACCTAACCTAACCTATCTTTATAGGTTAGGTTAGGTTAGGTAGCCGAAAAAGCTAGGTTAGGTTAGGTTAGGTAGGTTAGGTAGTCGAAAAACAATTAATTCATTAAAACTTGGCTTATTAGGCAAATCGGGCTTTGCATAGTAGGCCGAGAAGTGCGTTCTGGCTACTAGGTACGACATATATATATATATACATATATATATATATATATATATATATATATATATATATATATATATATATATATATATATATATGTATATAGTATTATACCTTTGCAATAATGTACCAATGTGTGTATTTTCATAACCCATCTTAAATACTTGAAAAATATATAACTACATTGTGAATGCAAGTCAATGTATATTTATATATTTATTTATTTATTTATATACAAGAAGGTACATTGGGTTAGAGAGAATACATAGCATAGTATTTGCAATCTTGTAAAGCCACTAGTACGCGCAGGGTTTCGGGCAGGTCCTTAATCTAACAGATAATTTTAAGTAGGTAAATTCTAGCAGAATTAATAAAATGATAACAGATACATTGCAAGAAAAAAAAATGAGATGAGAGAGAATAGTAAGTATATTAAAGCACATTGGTTTATTAAAGCTCTGGTTGATTACATTGTCAACTTGATTGGTAATTTAAACAAGATTAACAGACACCGTACAGAAGATTGATAGCACATATAAGAAAGCAGCAATGATCACGATGGTAAAGATGTTCGGATTGGGTACATAAAGATAGGGAGATTGGGTAGCAATAGATACAGTGCAATTTTAAAGCAACAAGGTAAAAAAACTATGCAGATGAGATTAGGTACTTTTTAGTTTTGTTTTTGAATGACGCAAAAGCTGGACAGCTTTTCAATTCATTAGGGAGTGAGTTCCATAGACTGGGTCCGTTTATTTGCATAGAGTGTTTACACAGATTATGTTTGACTCTGGGGATATCAAAGAGATATTTATTTCTGGTGTGGTGATAATGGGTCCTATTACATCTGTCCAAGGAAAGTTTCAGAGCAGGATTTGCGTTTAAGAACAGGGTTCTGTAAATGTAATTGACACAAGAACATTTGTGGAGTGAGATTATGTTTAGCATGTTAAGGGAGTTAAACAAGGGGGCTGAGTGTTGTCTGAAAGTAGAATTTGTTATTATTTTGATAGCAGATTTTTGCTCGATGATGATGGACTTGAGGTGGTTTGCAGTGGTTGAACCCCATGAACAGATACCATAATTAAGATAGGGATAGATTAGTGCACAATATAGAGAGATGAGAGCAGAGTTAGGTACATAATATCTGATTTTGGAGAGTATCCCAACTGTTTTAGAGACTTTCTTAGTTATGTGTTGTATGTGGGTGCTGAAGTTGAGTCTCTTGTATAGGAATAGGCCAAGAAACTTTCCATCATTTTTATTGCTAATGTTTACATTATCTGAAGCTGAATTGCATTTGTAGATTTGCTTCCAAATAAAATGTAGTAGATCTTTTCTATGTTAAGTGTAAGTTTATTGGATGACATCCATAAGTGGACTTTTTTTAGTTCATTATTAACAACATCATTTAGTGTATGTGGGTTGGGGTTAGAGTAGATGAGGGTAGTGTTGTTCCGAACCATAATGGAAACAGACCCAACTATGGGATGGGTTAACCCAAGTATCGCGTTTCCAAAAGGGTCGCCCATGTTGGAAAAGACGAACGCCGAAAGAATATTGTTGAAAACATCTTGATGACTTATTAAACCAAAATTATTTATTAGTCAGAAGAAAGACAAAAACGCGATCTATATGTAAAACTTCTACCAGACAAATATTTTAAGTAAAACTGATGATATTTGTAGTTTTATAAAAGGGGCAGTTTTCATCGCTCCTCGAGCTCGAAAACCGCAGCATTCATTTATTTATTTATTTATTTATTTATTTATTTATGCATATACAAGAAGGTACATTGGGAATGTGAGGATACATAATATGGTAATTACAGTCTTGTAAAGCCACTAGTACGAGAAGCGTTTCGGGCAGGAAATCTCAGAACCATGCCTATTTCACGCAGATTCCTTAATAAACGTAAGAGTTTTATATGTCACAAGATAAATATAATTATAAGCTTCATTCTAAATACCTTACCATGGGCATATTTAGATTTAAAGCAAAGATACGTGTACTTTTATAATAGCCGAGCTCCGACCCCGGACAGATTGATCGACCGAGCAACTCTCTCTCAGAACAATGTTTATTTCACGTGAATTCGTTAATAAACATATATGTTTTATATGTCTCAAGAAAGGCAGACATATAAGCTTCACTTTAAACACTTTACCATAGACATATTTAAAGTTCTAATGAAGATACATGTATTTTACAAATTATGGAGCTCCCACCCCGTACAGACTGAACGACAGAGCAACTCTCTCTCAGATCAATGTTTATTTCACGTAAATTCGTTAATAAACACAAATGTTTTATATGTTTTAAGCAAGATAGAAATAAGAGCTTCATTTTAAATACATTACAATTGACATATTTATAGCTCAAGTGAAGATACATATGTTTTTATAGTAGCGCTCAGCAGCTTGTCGGGCATGGAGTGCAGACGCCTACGCACTTGCCGATATATTGTATAATTAACAAAGATACACTAATAAAGCCTAAAATCTTATATGCCTCCTGAAAGACCGAGATATGAACATTATTATGATTGCACCAAATGAAATATATCATGTTCGAGAACAAAGATATATCAATTTTAAATTAAGTTTCGACTCTTGCTCGGGTGAGAGAGATGGGGCGACTCTCGCCCCATCTATTGGAGATTCTGTCCACTAAAGACCCAAAGCTACTCAAACCCTTCTAGCATTATTTAAGTAATAAAGTAATATGGTATATTTACTCACTATAATGTGGGTGCTGAATGCATAACATGAGAAAACATATATTTACTCCAAACTAATATAATTTCGTTATGAAATAAGTAGCATCAAAGGAAGTCGACGGTCCAAGCGTCAATGTTGTGGAGCGACTTATCCAAGATATATCGTTGTTTGGAAAGTGTTTGTTGTCTCACTTCTCTGCACAAATTATCACAAATAACATAACTAGCCAGAAAACATTTAACATTTATTAAAAAATATATGTTTGGAAGTTAAATCGACTTCATAGGACAATAGTTTTGTTATATATACTCGTTATTCGTTGCCAGGTTTTCGCTACTTGAAATACTATGTACTGTACTTATGTAAAATCTCCCATGTCTCTTCGCTCATCTCACCGAACCATACAGGCTCTGTGATATATTGTTAAATTAATTGAGATTCACATATAAAGCTTATAATTGTATATGTTATCAAAAAGCCAGAGCTTAGTTTAGTTCATTTATTAGGCACCCCATACCCATCCTATGAGCGATAGTAGAGTGTTTCAGAGGCACACAATGGGCTCAGGGACTGAGCTCCACAATTCAAATAGCCAAGCAGGTTATAATCTTGATAAGGTAGTTACAAAAGTCAATACACATTGTCACATCAACAATGGGCTCGAGACCGACCACAAGTACAGTTTATAATTTAAGCAACTGACATATATGGAGGGCTAGTGTCACAATTGATATGTTTATCCTACACATAACCCCTCTCCCCCATCCAATGGGCAGCGGTGGATAGGTTACAATCAAGTCGTTTTTTGCGTTTTATTCAGAGATTAGATCTTATTGGGTGAGGAAAGATATTCATATTTTAAAGAAGGCTTCTTGGCTGATGCTCTCCATTGATGGAAAATATACAACCTTTTGAAAATCAATGTTAGTTTGATCTAGATATTGTAATTAACGAAAGTATTTATGTCATTAGAAAGGTAGAAATATAGGCTACGTTTAAAATCCTTTGTCATAAATATAACTGAAGTGAAAACGAAGATATATGCGTTTTGATAGTTACTTGATGGCTAGCTCTGAGAGTGTGAAGCCCTGCACACCAGCCAATAAATTGTATAATTAGTTTCCATATATTTTAATTAATCTTAAAAATCTATATGTCCGAAGAAAGGAAGATGTAGCCGTTAATGTGACAACATTTAAAAATATATATCTCTTAAGTTAAATAAATAATACCACCTTATCGCCGGTGTCCGGACACATGAAAACTACCTAGGTATCAGTATCCAGCCAGGTGGGGATCACAGGCTGCACAATACTGATAAATTATGTAATGCACTACTTGTGGTCAATCTCGAACCCATTTATGATGTGACGACTTATAGTGAATTTTGTAACTAGCTCATCAAGATTGTAACTTGCTTAGCTAAATGAATTGTGGGGTTCGGTCCATTTATTTTCTTTCTTTATTATGCACCCCATAATACCCATCCCGTGGGCGGTGAAGTAAAGGATTACAGAGGCACATAATCGGTTCAGGAACTGAACCCTCTACTTCGTTTAGCTAAGCACACAACAATCTTTTGACGCTAGTTACAAAATTATTAATGTACACATACTTATGCATACATGTACATATTCATACGTATACATATATACATACACATACATATTTAATCACCCACACAAATACACACATCAGTAATCTTTTGTGTCACAAGTGATTCAACAAGAGGCTCACTACAGTCACTATACAAGGCACTTTACATCTATGAGGAGTCGCACAGTTACTAGTCTTGCTCCACACCCACCCAACTGGGCGGCAGCTTTACAGTTACCTGGTGTTATTCATCACCTATATCTCTTTTTCTGGTTAATCCCTATTTACATTATGCAGTTCAGGTTTCGTCGCAATACTATAGTTTTTAGTTTAGTTAATTTATCACATAATGGGTTCAGGGACTGAACACACAATTTATTTATCTAAGCAAGTTACAATCTTGAGGAGCTAGCCACAAAATTCATAACACATCGTCACATCAACAACATGTGTTCGAGATTGACCACAAGTACAGTTTCTAAATTAAGCAAATGCCATATGTGGAGAGCTAGTGTCACAATTGATATGTTTGTCTTGCACATTTCCACAGTAGTTTGCTTGAGTTCTTTTAATTATCTTAGATATCATTGAAGAGAACCTCGTAGGTACTATACTGTATATATACTGGTAAGAAGTATAATAATCCTGAGAAATCGTGTAAATTATGTTGTACGAGTGCTTCCAGTTAAGTAACATAGTTCATTTGTGTGCGCGTGCTTGAAGAGGAAACGTCATCCACCCTCACCCACCCCCATTGTAAATATTTGTAGCTTTCAGACCATACGACCGCGGTTTACCCTCGCCGCGGTCGAGGGTAAGAACACTGGACTGGATGTATACCCAGTAGTACTAGTAAACATTAGCAATAACAATTATGGAAAGCTCCTTCACTTATACATAGACAAGAGACTGAACTTCAGCACCCACATACAACACATAAGGGGATGCTCAGAGAGAGAGAGAGAGAGAGAGAGAGAGAGAGAGAGAGAGAGAGAGAGAGAGAGAGAGAGAGAGAGAGAGAGAGAGAGAGAGAGAGAGAGAGAGAGAGAGAGAGAGAGAGAGAGAGAGAGAGAGAGAGAGAGAGAGAGAGAGAGAAAGAGAGAGAGAGAGAGAGAGAGAGAGAGAGAGAGAGAGAGAGAGAGAGAGAGAGAGAGAGAGAGAGAGAGAGAGAGAGAGAGAGAGAGAGAGAGAAAGAGAGAGAGAGAGAGAGAGAGAGAGAGAGAGAGAGAGAGAGAGAGAGAAAGAGAGAGAGAGAGAGAGAGAGAGAGAGAGAGAGAGAGAGAGAGAGAGAGAAAGAGAGAGAGAGAGAGAGGGGGAGAGTAAAAATATCCACTGAGGTCTGATTAAGTCCTTTTGGGGACCATAATCATTAGGACGTTCAATGATTAACGCAAAGTGAAGCGTATTCAGATGATATATTGACAACATTCAGCATATCTCATAATGACCTAGTAGTACTTGGTGCACAAATACTTTTTCCAAAGGAATCGCAAAACATAATTAATTACAACTGTACCGTACAGTGTTATATATTTATTTCAGTTTGAACAATTTTTAACATTAAAGGATAAATCTTTTAATTGGTTGAAATTGGTTTTAACATTCGAAATCTAATTTGTTGATGTTAAATAATTCTGTATAAGGTTTAAATTTATTAAGATACATACGTTAAAAACTATTTCTATTTGAAATTTAAATAACATAAGAAAGAGTACAGAATATAACAAATATCGACTATATAAAAGACCTGACACTTGCAGCACTTAATTATACTATTGTAACACATTGAAAGTAATAACATTATTTGATTCAGCAAAGCGTTTGGTAAGGTTATAATAATAATAATAATAATAATAATAATAATAATAATAATAATAATAATAATAATAATAATAATAATAATAATAATAATAATAATAATGTATTAATTAAGTATTTTAAATTATAATTCACAACTTGCTAGCGCACAAGAAACAAATCCACGAATCATCATTACATTCTGTAACACCTACACATGATCCATGGTACCAAATATTGCAACGGTCACAGCATACCATCAGCTTCAAATGATTTGGCTTTCTGCAAATGCAGTACACTTCCATCGAGCATGACCGGATGATTTGTTTTCTTCTCGGTGTCTGAGCTGCAGGGAATGAGATGAGACACTTTCCTTTAAAGTTCTCTTGAAGATGTTGTCTCATATTCTGCACATCATACGAGGTTCACCGGATCTACACCACTTGCAAGTGATGCAGCAAACGCCACAGCATACACCCCACTCATACTTGAGTCCCTGTGTCTGCTGACATTCATTATATTGCATATCATCCTGGCAATTAGCAAGAGCACACAAGATAACTGCAGTAGATTTGGATGGTAATTTATGCCTGGTGTCGTATATGTTAATTTGTCCAGTTACTCGAATGTTGGAAACGTTGATGGTTGGTGACCCAGTGACAACCATCAACTTGGATAATTTGAATAAATTCACCAATTGTAACTGGCCAGGAGAGGTCCCGCTACAACGCTGGGTCATGAAGGCCTTCTACGCTTGGCACAGTTTGTTTGATGAGGTCACATGCAGATTTTATATGAAGGTCAGAGAGCTGTACATTTGTTCCAATGTTCATTATCTCGTCATCTGTTAAATAATTTAACATTGTCGAATGTGAAGCACTGTTATCACTCTCCTTATTGTTGCATTGGTGTGAGGAGTGGCAGTGAATGGTGCAGTTTATTTTTTCTTTAAATAGGGACATATATTTGTACTGCAGATACCAGTACAGTTGCACCGTTTCTTTATATATTTTATACTTGGGTTAGCAAGGCGAGACGCTTCTCTTAACGTGATACTGTTGGTATCAAATAGAAATAGTTTTTAAAGTATGTATCTTAATAAATTTGAACCTTATATTATTTAACATCAACAAATTTGATTTCGAATGTTAAAACCAATTTCAACCAATTAAAGAATTTATCATTTAATGTTAAAAATTGTTCAAACCGAAATAAATATATAACACTGTACGGTACAGTTGTGTTTGCCTGCCACAGCCTGCCACAGCCTTGAGAGCACGGAGCCTCTCTCTACATTGGCGACCCAGTCTGGCTAAAACATTGCGGTACAGTAGAACTTCAAGACCAAGGTATTTGTATCTGGTAACATAGTCGAGCAGAGAGCCATCTTCCAACTGCATTTTGCGAACGGCCCCACCCCGTCTGGGTGGGTGTCGGTTCAGGATCTTTGTTTTCTCTACTGAGATGACTAAGCATAGTTCCTGACATGTGTACAATACAGAGTTTAGAATATTTTGGGTGTTGGTATGCCCATTGGTGTGGATCAGTATATCATCCACATAGCTAATGATGTGTTCGCTGGACCTTCTAGTTACTAAGTTTAAAAGTGCATTGATTAACACATTGAACAGAGTACGACTGAGGACACCTCCCTGTGGAGTGCCAAGTTCAAAATCTCTCGTTACACGCCAATGCCCTTGGAACAGTACAGTTGATTTCCTGTTGGATAGATAGCCTCTTATCCACCGTAGAAGCCATCCTCCAACATTCACTTTAGCAAGTTCGCTCAGAATGACGTGTGAGTTAGCAATGTCAAAGGCTGACTTAAGATCTAGGAAAGTGGTATATGACCTATCAGTATGCAGGGTGAGGAATGTGGTAATACAGTGATGTACACTCTTTCCATGCGTAAAGCCATATATCTGGGAAGACAATATGTTATTAATTC
This sequence comes from Procambarus clarkii, assembly GCF_040958095.1. Taxonomy (NCBI): domain Eukaryota; kingdom Metazoa; phylum Arthropoda; class Malacostraca; order Decapoda; family Cambaridae; genus Procambarus; species Procambarus clarkii. Next base: position 774,251 of record NC_091198.1, on the reverse strand, counting down.
TGTAAAGAAGACGGTTTAGAACCATCCTCTCAAGACACTTAGAGTCTAGTGACAACTAGTGAGGGAGATTGGGCGAAAAGCACTCGGCTGGTTAGGTTTAGGAATGGGAATAAAAAGACTGTTGGTCCATGACTTTGGAAGCTCCCCAGTTACATAGCTCATTATACAATTGAAGCAAGGGATTCCCTGGAACTAGCAGAAGCATACGCAGTATGCCGTAAGTAACTCCATCCTCCCCGGGTGATGTAGCTTAGCCTTTATGTAGAGCAGAGTCTAGTTCGTTTTCAGTAAAAAGCATGTCACAGTCATCCTCTTGATGAAGCATGAAGTCAAGGAGCCTTGCCCTATCAGTATATCTATTATTTAATTCATTCGGTGTGGGGTAGAGGAAGACTGTCAAAGCTGGAAGTCGTGGCCCAAGCATCAACAAGCTCATTTGCTCTGTGCAGAGGATTAGGGTACGAGATCTCTGCAGCATTTTTCCCATTGACCTTGTTGATATCCTTCCATGTCCGACTTAGTGGCGTGTGAGAATTGAGACCACGGACAAAAGTTTCCCAGTCTGTCTGCCTCAGCTCCACCATACGTTCCCTGGCCTTAGCCAGAGCCACTTGAAAGAGCCGAAGCATTTCAGCAGTGCGGGTCCTTCTACAAGCTAGTCCAATTATTCTGGCAGTGCGTTTTAGTGTATGCAATTTAGAATCATTATAATAAACATAAGTGTTATGACCAGTGTAATTTGGGTTACGTGGCCTGGACGATGGATCAAGGGATTCTATAAACTGCTCGATAGTACCTGCGAGCTCATTGCTAAAATCTTCAACTGATGAAGGCTCAGATGAACTGCACCAATCTGACACATGAGCAACAAGATTGTCTCGTTGATCGATGGGCACAGCCAGCCTCTTCCGCTTGAACACTCCACCAGGGAGGATAGAGCTGCCAATGCTTACAGTGGCTAATATGCCCAGATGATCAGACGCCATATCTGGCACTATTGACGAAGCGCACACGGTGTGGGAGACGTTGAAACCGAGACATAGACCAAGAATACCTCCGTAGATATTCGTCGGTTCAAGGTCACCCACAATCTGTGCATCATCGTGACTACCTAATAGTGACAACAGTTGGTTGCCGTTACGATTACTGAACTGCGAATTACCAATATTCCTATGCCTAGCGTCATAATCACCTGTAATGATGGTAGGCTCAGTCTGAATACAGATAGGAAGGTCAGCATAATTAAAGTTACAAGGAGTTGATTATTTAGTACATAGTTGTTTTTCTCTTTAATTGGATGATAGAGGGGGAGTCTTTAACGTGATTGGGAATACATACATACATTCATACATACATACATACATACATACATACATACATACATACATACATACATACATACATACATACATACATACATACATACATACATACATACATACATACATACATACATTCATACATACATACATACATACATACATACATACATACATACATACATACATACATACATACATACATACATACATACATACATACATACATACATACATACATACATACATACATACATACATACACGTCCAGTCAGCATATAGCTATTTCGAGACAAAATCCAATGCAGTTTATATTGGTGAGACGCCACTGTGATGAGGAGTTTAAACATCACAGGAACTGTAGGTTAATGTGTGACATAAGTGAGGTTAGATGAGGCATCTACAAGCATCAGCTGGAGGCTGATGGAGTGTTGTGGAGGCTGGTGGTATTATGCCCAGATGTTGGAGGGTGAATTTGACTCTCCCACCCTCGACCCTCCCGGCTTCCCCCCACATTGACCGCAGTACGTCTAAGGTTACTTTCCACTCTCGCTTACCAAAGGTATAACCCCCTCCCCCTCCCCAACACACACACATGCATCAGATTCTTAACTTACAATATTTATGATTTACCAATTTATGTTACTAGACTGACTCTCAATTTCACAATATTGTATAAACTTTGATGAATCGCTAGTCTATGGGTCATCCAATAATGTTAGCAGACTTCTAGATGTTACCACTGCTAGGTTTAGGCTCAGCTACAAGTACCTCTGGGAGTTTGTAACATCTGATGATGTAGATTTGACTAAATGTAAACTCTGTCAGCAGAACTATTCGCATACTTTGCGTCATTATATAATGGAATGTGAAAAAATCGCGGAATTTAAAGATAACAACATCAATAGTGTCCATGAAATGTGTAAGTACTTCAGTCATAATGATGTGCTGCCCGAAATTTTAGCGAAGTATCCCAAATTTGCTTACTGTATGTAATGTATGCACTTGACTGTAAAGCTGCCGCCCAGTTGGGTAAGCATGCAGCACATGACTGTAAAGCTGCCAACCAGTTGGGTGGGTATGGAGCACATGGCTGTAAAGCTACCGCCCAGTTGGGTGGGTGGGTGGTTGTGGAGCACATGACTGTAAAGCTGCCGCCCAGTTGGGTGGGTGTGGAGCAACACTAGTAACTGTGCGACTCCTCATAGATGTATATATGTATACGTATAAATATGTACATGTATGCATAAGTATGTGTACATTAATAATTTTGTAACTAGCGTCAAAAGATTGTTATTTGCTTAGCTAAACGAACTAGAGGGTTCAGTTCCTGAACCGATTATGTGCTTCTGTAATCCTTTACACCACCACCCATGGGATGTGTATTATGGGGTGCATAATAAAGAAAGAAAATGAATGGACCGAACCCCACAATTCATTTAGCTAAGCAAGTTACAATCTTGATGAGCTAGTTACAAAATTCACTATAAGTCGTCACATCATAAATGGGTTCGAGATCGATCACAAGTAGTGCATTACATAATTTATCAGTATTGTGCAGCCTGTAATCCCCGCCTGGCTGGATACTGATACCTTGGTAGTTTTCATGTGTCCGGACACCGGCCATAAGGTGGTATTATTTATTTAACTTAAGATATATATATTTTTAAATGTTGTCACATTAACGGCTACATCTTCCTTTCTTCTGACATATAGATTTTTAAGATTAATTAAAATATATGGAAACTAATTATACAATTTATTGGCTGGTGTGCAGGGCTTCACACTCTCAGAGCTAGCCATCAAGTAACTTTCAAAACGCATATATCTTCGTTTTCACTTCAGTTATATTTATGACAAAGGATTTTAAATGTAGCCTATATTTCTACCTTTCTGATGACATAAATACTTTCGTTAATTACAATATCTAGATCAAACTAACATTGATTTTCAAAAGGTTGTATATTTTCCATCAATGGAGAGCATCAGCCAAGAAGCCTTCTTTAAAATATGAATATCTTTCCTCACCCAATAAGATCTAATCTCTGAATCAAACGCAAAAAACGACTTGATTGTAACCTATCCACCGCTGCCCATTGGATGGGGGAGAGGGGGTTATGTGTAGGATAAACATATCAATTGTGACACTAGCCCTCCATATATGTCAGTTGCTTAAATTATAAACTGTACTTGTGGTCGGTCTCGAGCACATTGTTGATGTGACAATGTGCATTGACTTTTTTAACTAGCTTATCAAGATTATAACTTGCTTGGCTATATGAATTGTGGGGTTCAGTCCCTGAGCCCATTATGTGCCTCTGTAACACTCCACTATCGCCCATAGGATGGGTATGGGGTGCATAATAAATGAACTAAACTAAGCTCTGCTTTTTTGATAACATATACAATTATAAGCTTTATTTGTGAATCTCAATTAATTAAACAATATATCACAGAGCCTGTAGGGTTCGGTGAGATGAGCGAAGAGACATGGGAGATTTTACATAAGGACAGTACATGGTAGTTTAAGTAGCGAACACATATCAACGAATAACGAGTATATATTTATTTATTTATTTATTTATTTATTTATTTATTTATGCATATACAAGAATGTACATAAGGAATGTGAGGATACAAATATGGTAATTACAGTCATGTAAAGCCACTAGTACGCGCAGCGTTTCGGGCAGGTCCTTAATCTAAGAAAATTTTAAGGAGGTAAATACTTGCAAAATTTATAGACAAAAAAAATGATAACAGTTACATGAAATGAAAAAAAGAAGATGAGAGAAAATTGTAGGTACAGTATATTAAAGCACATAGGTAGCTAAGATTGATTGCAATGACAGCTTGAATGGTAGTTGACAAAAATTGATAGTCACAATACAGCAGAAACAATATAAGATTGATTGCAATGACAGCTTGAATGGTAGTTGACAAAATTTGGTAGTCACAATACAGCATATGGCTAGCACATAAAAGAAGACAGCAATGAACACAATGATAAGGTTGTTTGATATTACATAAAAATTAGGAGATTGGGTAACACTAGGTACAGAGCAAATTTAAAGCTCAGTGTAGGAAACTAAGAAGATGAAGTTAGGTACTTTTTGGTTTTGCTTTTAAATAAGGCAAAAGTTTTACAGTTTTTCAATTAACAGGGAGTGAGTTCCATAGACTAGGTCCCTTAATTTGCATAGAGTGTTTACACAGATTAAGTTTGACCCTGGGGATATCAAAGAGATATTTATTTCTGGTGTGGTGATAATGGGTCCTATTACATCTGTCCAGGGAGAGTTTCAGAGCATGGTTTGCATTTAAGAACAGGGTTTTGTAAATGTAGTTGATACAAGAGAATGTGTGGAGGGAGTTAATATTTAGCAAGTTTATGGATTTAAACAAGGGAGCTGAGTGTTGTCTGAAAGCAGAGTTAGTTATTATTCTGATAGCAGATTTTTGCTGTGTGATGATGGGCTTAAGGTGGTTTGCAGTGGTAGACCCCCATGCACAGATACCATAATTAAGATAGGGGTAGATTAGTGCATAATATAGTGAGAGGAGAGCAGAGTTAGGAACATAATATCTGATTTTGGAGAGTATACCAACTGTCTTAGAGACTTTCTTAGTTATGTGTTGAATGTGGGTGCTGAAGTTGAGTCTCTTGTCTAGGAATAGGCCAAGAAACTTGCCATCATTTTTATTACTGATGTTAATGTTGTCTATCTGTAGCTGAATTGCATTTGATGATTTGCTTCCAAATAAGATGTAGTAAGTCTTTTCGATGTTTAACGTTAGTTTGTTCGTTGACATCCATAAGTGGACTTTTTTTAATTCATTATTCACAACATTATTTAGTGTATGTGGGTTGAGGTTTGAATAGATAAGGGTAGTATCGTCAGCAAACAATATAGGTTTGAGAATATTAGAGACATTAGGCAGATCGTTTATATATATAAGAAATAGAAGAGGTCCTAAGATGCTGCCCTGTGGCACTCCAACGGTAATTGGTAGAGTGGAAGAAATTGTATCATTGATGGTTACATATTGGTGTCTGTCACTAAGATAGGATCGGATGTAGTCAAGGGCAAGGCCTCGGATTCCATAATGCTGGAGTTTAAGTAAGAGGTAGTTGTGATTAACAATATCAAAGGCTTTTCTTAGGTCAATGAAAGTCCAATCGAAGAGAATATAACAAAACTATTGTCCTATGAAGCCGATTTAACTTCCAAACATATATTTTTTAATAAATGTTAAATGTTTTCTGGCTAGTTATGTTAGATTTTATTAAAAATACGTATTCTACTTGTTAACATTATAATTTAAATTAGTGATAATTTGTGCAGAGAAGTACGACAACTGGATATGCCAACAAACACTTTCCAAGCAACGATATATCTTGGATAAGTCGCTCCACAACATTGACGCTTGGACCGTCGACTTCCTTTGATGCTACTTATTTACTTATTTCATAATGAAATTATATTAGTTTGAAGTAAATATATGTTTTCTCATGTTCTGCATTCAGCACCCACATTAAAGTCAGTAAATATACCATATTACTTCTTTACTTAAATAATGCTAGGAGGGTTTGAGTAGCTTTGGGTCTTTAGTGGACAGAATCTCCAATAGATGGGGCGAGAGTCGCCCCCATCTCTCTCACCCTAACAAGAGTCGAAACTTAGTTTAAAATTGATATATCTTTGTTCTCGAACATGATATATTTCATTTGGTGCAATCATAATAATGTTCATATCTCGGTCTTTCTGGAGGCATATAAGATTTTAGGCTTTATTAGCGTATCTTTGTTAATTATACAATATATCGGCAATTGCGTAGGTGTCTGCACTCCATGCCCGACAAGCTACTGAGCGCTACTATAAAAAATATGTATCTTCACTTGAGCTATAAATATGTCTATTGTAATGTATTTAAAATGAAGCTCTTATTTCTATCTTGGTTAAGACATATAAAACATTTGTGTTTATTAACGAATTTACGTGAAATAAACATTGATCTGAGAGAGAGTTGCTCTGTCGTTCAGTCTGTACGGGGTGGGAGCTCCATAATTTTTAAAATACATGTATCTTCATTAGAACTTTAAATATGTCTATGGCAAAGTGTTTAAAGTGAAGCTTATATGTCTGCCTTTCTTGAGACATATAAAACATATATGTTTATTAACGAATTCACGTGAAATAAACATTGTCCTGAGAGAGAGTTGCTCGGTCGATCAATCTGTCCGGGGTCAAAGCTCGGCTATTATAAAAGTACACGTATCTTCGCTTTAAATTTAAATATGCCCATGGTAAAGTATTTAGAATAAAGCTTATATTTATATCTTTCTTGTGACATATAAAACTCTTACGTTTATTAAGGAATTTGTGTGAAATAGGCATGGTTCTGAGATGAATGCTGCGGTTTTCGAGCTCGACGAGCAATGAAAACTGCCCCTTTTATAAAACTACAAATATCTTCGGTTTTACTTAAAATAATTGTCTGGTAGAGGTGTAACATATAGTTCGCGTTTTTGTCTTTCTTCTGACTAATAAATAATTTTGGTTTAATACGTCATCAAGATGTTTTCAACAATATTTCACATGTATTTCATGTGAACAATGTATTTCAACAATACAATACAACAAATACACAACATTGAACAACAAATGAGATTGGAAAAGCAGTATTGCCTCCTCTGCCATACAGAAAAAAAACCCTCAGACACACCCTGTGGGTAGTAATGTACCCCCATACCGACACTATGAGGGGTAGTGGACCCCATAATAACACTATGGGCGGTAGTGGACACTATACAAACACTATGAGCGGTAGTTGACTTCATAGCGACCCTGTGGGCGGTAGTGGACCCCCTGCCGACCCTGTGGGCGGCAGTGGACCCGCTACCGACCTTGTGGGTGGCAGTGGACTCCATACCGACCCTGTGGGTGGCAGTGGACCCCATACCGACCCTGTGGGTGGTAGTGAACCCCCTAGCGACCCTGTGGGCGGCAGTTGACCCCCTACCAACCCTGTGGGCGGTAGTGGACCCTTTACCGACCCTGTGGGCGGCAGTGGACCCTATATACTAATCCTGTGGGCGATACTGGACCCTATACTCATCCTGTGGGCGGCAAAGGACGCTATACACAATCAGTGGGTGTTTTTGGACACCATACTTATTCTGTGGGTGGTTGGAGCCCCATACCCATCCTGTGGGTGATAGTGAACGCCATAATCATCCTGTGGGTGGTATTGGACCCCATACCCATCCTGTGGGTGATAGTGAACGCCATAATCATCCTGTGGGTGGTATTGGACCCCATACCCATCCAGTGGATGGTATTGGACCCCATACCCTTCCTGTGGGTGGAAGTGATCCCCAAGTTTGCAGTAGTTTACCCCATAAACATTCCCATATAATATCGTTTTCTGTTAGCGTTCCTACAAAACATTCTTTAAAGATTTTTAAAGCGCAGACTATGGTATATAATATTGATTGGTGAAGCACTGTTATTCTATGTAATAATTTATAGTGCTTATTATAATTTACTAAGAACAACTAATATTTCTCAAAACAAAACTACGAGCCTTCAATAGGATGTAGCTGATCTGTAATATTCTAAGAGCATGGACAATAGTAGGTAAATTTCACAACCCATGTGGGACCTGAAAACTACAATTTTCATTATAATTGAACCAATGTCGACTATTCTGCTATCTACGTTGATGGACGGGGACTGTGATACGTAAATTGGTACGTGAGGAAGAGTTGGGGCCTTGGTAAAAAAGGTAACATTTAATATATCACATATGTACTAAATCACATTCAACATATTGACTTTAAGCATTAAGTCATATATGTGCTGTCTTGTGTGAGAACGGGTTGTGTGATTTTTCGTAAATATATTCGTTTTTACCAATATTTCGATACTACTTTATATTTTCTCACGATATGTGATTTGGCCGTCATATCTCAGAATTTTGCAAATTTTGCATTTTTAAGCAAGTTTCTTGCATTTTGTTTTATACTAAAAATCGTCGAATTTAGCAATATTTTGACGTTTATCATCCCCTTTTCCTTTATGTGATTTAAACAAAATATCATCGAATTAGGCAATATTTTGCCGTTTTTCCACGTTTTTGTGAATTTTCAGTTTATTGTTATTAATTCATTAAATATACGATAAAAATGATGCAAACACATAATTGATTAGATAATAACCTTAAATACTTCATTTTCAATCATCTATTTGTTTCTCGTTAAAATACTGAGTAAGATATTGAAAAGGGGAGAAGTTCGGGTTATATTGCATATATCGACGTTTCAACTGGAATAGAGCGGTTTTACGTGTACATCTTCCATCGGTAATATAAACGAAAAATCAGGAACATTTTAGGTAATTCTAATGAAAACACATTGATTTTTCTCATTTGTATTGGAAACAACATTGTCATATGTCTTTTCTTGGATCTAAACAATACGATACCTCGCTTTATGATTCGTAGTTAAAATCCTCACATTTGGTATAATAGTGAAGTTTTTCACGTTTTTCATGTAGTTCATATTAAGTAAATATGTTCATTTTTACCAATACTTCGATACTATTTCATGCAGTATCACGATATGTGATTTGGCCTTCAAATCTCAGAATTTCGCATAATATTGCATTTTAAGCAAGTTTTCTTGCATTTTGTTTCGCACTAAAAATCATCGAATTTAGCAATATTTTGACGTTTATCATCCACTTTTCCTTTATGTGATTTAAACAAAATATCATCGAATTATGCAATATTTTGCAGTTTTTCCACGTTTTTGTGAATTTTCAGTTTATTGTTATTAATTCATTAAATATACGATAAAAATGACGCAAACACGTAATTCATTAGAAATTAACCTTAAATGCTTCATTTTCAATCAAGCATTTGTTTCGCGTTAAAATACAGAGTAAGATATTAAAAAGGGGAGAAGTTCTGTTTTTATTGCATATATCGACGTTTCAGCCGGATTAGAGCGGTTTTACGTCAGTAATATAAACGGAAAATCAGGAACATTTTAGTTAATTCTAATGAAAACGCATTGATTTTTATCATTTGTATTGGAAGCAACATTGTCAGATGTCTTTTCTCGGATCTTCTTAATACGAAACCTCGCTCTATGATTTGAAGTTAAAATCCTCAAATGTGGTAAAATAGTGATTTTTTTCACGTTTTTCATGTAGTGTGATTTTACGTAATTATATTCGTTTTTACCAATATATCGATACTACTTCATGTTTTCTCACGATATGTGTACATCTTCCATCGGTAATATAAACGAAAAATCAGGAACATTTTAGGTAATTCTAATGAAAACACATTGATTTTTATCATTTGTATTGGAAACAACATTGTCATATGTCTTTCCTTGGATCTAAACAATACGATACCTCGCTTTATGATTCGTAGTTAAAATCCTCAATATAATAGTGACTTTTTTCACGTTTTTCATGTAGTTCATATTAAGTAAATATGTTCATTTTTACCAATACTTCGATACTATTACCAATATTTCGAATTTAGCAATATTTTCACGTTTATCATCCCCTTTTCCTTTATGCGATTTAAACAAAATATCATCGAATTAGTCAATATTTTGCCGTTTTTCCACGTTTTTTTTAATTTTCAGTTTATTGTTATTAATTCATTAAATATACGATAAAAATGATGCAAACACATAATTGATTAGATAATAACCTTAAATACTTCATTTTCAATCATCTATTTGTTTCTCGTTAAAATACTGAGTAACATGTTGAAAACGGCAGAAGTTTGTTTTTTATTGCATATATCGACGTTTCAGCCGGAATAGAGCGGTTTTACGTGTACATCTTTCATCGGTAATATAAACGGAAAATCAGGAACATTTTAGTTAATTCTAATGAAAACACATTGGTTTTTATCATTTGTATTGGAAACAACATTGTCATATGTCTTTTCTTGGATCGAAATAATACAAAACCTCGCTTTATGATTCGAAGTTAAAATCTTCAAATTTGGTATAATAGTGACTTATTTCACGTTTTTCATGTAGTTTGATATTACGTATATATATATTCATTTTTAACAATATTTCGATACTATTTATGTGATTTGGCCTTCAATTCTCAGAATTTCGCATAATATTGCATTTCAAGCAAGTTTTCTTGCATTTTGTTTCGTACTAAAAATCATCGAATTTAGCAATATTTTGACGTTTATCATCCCCATTTCCTTTATGTGTTTAAAACAAAATATCATCGAATTAGGCAATATTTTGCCGTTTTTCCACGTTTTTGTGAATTTTCAGTTTATTGTTATTAATTCATTATATATATGATAAAAATGATGCAAACACATAATTGATTAGATAATAACCTTAAATACTTCATTTTCAATCATCTATTTGTTTCTCGTTAAAATACTGAGTAAGATATTGAAAAGGGGAGAAGTTCGGGTTTTATTGCATATATCGACGTTTCAACCAGAATAGAGCAGTTTTACGTGTACATCTTCCATCGGTAATATAAACGGAAAATTAGGAACATTTTAGTTAATTCTAATGAAAACACATTGGTTTTTATCATTTGTATCGGAAACAACATTGTCATGTCTTTTCTTGGATCTAAACAATACGAAACCTCGCTTTATGACTCGAGGTTAAAATCTTCAAATTTGGTATAATCCTGACTTTTTTCACGTTTTTCATATTACGTAAATATATTCATTTTAACCAATACTTCCATACTATTTCATGCAGTATCACGATATGTGATTTGGCCTTCAAATCTCAGAATTTCGCATAATATTGCATTTTAAGCAAGTTTTCTTGCATTTTGATTTGTACTAAAAATCATCGAATTTAGCAATATTTTGACGTTTATCATCCCCTTTTCCTTTATGTGATTTAAACAAAATATCATCGAATTAGGCAATAATTTGCCATTTTTCCACGTTTTTGAGAATTTTCAGTTTATTGGTATTAATTCATTAAATATACGATAAAAATGATGCATTAAGAGAGGGATGCAGAGGCTCAAGAGAGTGATGCAAAGGCTCAAGAGAGTGAGGCAAAGGCTGAAGAGAGTGTTGCAGAGGCTTAAGAGAGGGATGCAGAGGCTCAAGTGAGGGATGCAGAGGCTTAAGAGAGGGATGCAGAGGCTCAAGAGAGGGATGTAGAGGCTGAAGAGAGTTATGCAGAGGCTCAAGAGAGTGATGCAGAGGCTGAAGAGAGAGATGCAGAGGCTTAAGAGTGTGATGCAGAGGTTCAAGAGAGTGATGCAGAGGCACAAGAGAATGATGTAGAGGCTTAAGAGAGGGATGCAGAGGCTCAAGAGAATGATGCAGGGGCTCAAGAGAATGATGCAGAGGCTTAAGAGAGGGATGCAGAGGATCAAGAGAGTGATGCAGAGGCTTAAGAGAGTGATGCAGAGGCTTAGGAGAGGGATGCAGAGGCTCAAGAGAGGGATGCAGAGGCATAGGAGAGGGATGCAGAGGCTCAAGAGAGAGATGCAGGGGCTCAAGAGAGGGATGCAGGGGATCATGAAAGGGATGCAGAGGCTAGAGTGAGGGAAGTGGAGGCACAAGAGAGGGATGCAGAGGCTCTTGAGAGTGACGCAGAGGCTCAAGAGAGGGATGCAGAGGCTTAAGAGAGTGATGCAAAGGCTTAAGTGACGGATGCAGAGGCTCATGAGAGGGATGCAGAGGCTCAAGAGAGTGATGCAGAGGCTCAAGTGAGGGATAAAGAGGCTGAAGAGAGTGATGCAGAGGCTCAAGAGAGGGATGAAGAGGCTGAAGAGAGTGATGCAGAGGCTTAAGAGAGTGAGACAGAGGCTTAGGAGAGAGATGAAGTGGCTCAAGAAAGTGACGCAGAGGCTGAAGAGAGTGTTGCAGAGGCTCAAGAGAGGGAGGAAGAGGCTGAAGAGAGTGATGCAGGCTTAGGAGAGTGACGCAAAGGCTGAAGAGAGTGATGCAGAGGCTCTAGAGAGAGATGCAGAGGCTCAAGAGAGTGAGGCAGAGGTTGAAGAGAGTGTTGCAGAGGCTTAAAAGAGTGATGCAGAGGTTGAAGAGAGTGTTGCATAGGCTTAGGAGAGGAATGCAGAGGCTCAAGTGAGTGATGCAGAAGCTCAAGAGAGTGATGCAGAGGCTCAAGAGAGTGATGCAGAGGCTCAAGAGAGGGATGCAGAGGCTCAAGAGAGGGATGTAGAGGTTCAAGGGAGTGATGCAGAGGCTCAAGAGAGTGATGCAGAGGCTCAAGAGAGGGACGCAGAGGCTTAATCGAGGGATGCAGACGCTGAACAGAGTGATGCAGAGGATTAAGAGTGATGCAGAGGCTTAAGAGAGGGATGCAGAGGCTCAAGAGAGTGATGCAGAGGCTGAAGAGAGAGATGCAGAGGCTTAAGAGAGTGATGCAGAGGCTCAAGAGAGTGATGACGAGGCTCAAGAGTATGATGTAGAGGCTTAAGAGAGGGATGCAGAGGCTCAAGAGAATGATGCATAGGCTGAAGAGAGTGATGCAGAAGATGAAGAGAGGGATGCAGAGGCTTTAGAGAGGGATGCAGAGGCTCAAGAGAGGGATGCAGAGGCTTAAGAGAGTGATGCAGAGGCTGAAGAGAGTGTTGCAGAGGCTTATGAGAGGGATGCAGAGGCTCAAGAGTGTGATGCAACGGCTCAAGAATGTGATGCAGAGGCTTAAGAGAGGGATGCAGAGGCTCAAGAGAGGGATGTAGAGGCTCAAGAGAGTGATGAAGAGGCTCAAGAGAGTGATGCAGAGGCTAAAGAGAGAGATGCAGAGGCTTATGAGAGTGATGCAGAGGTTCAAGAGAGTGATGCAGAGGCACAAGAGAATGATGTAGAGGCTTAAGAGAGGGATGCAGAGGCTCAAGTGAGGGATGCAGAGGCTTAAGAGAGGGATGCAGAGGCTCAAGAGAGTGATGCAAAGGCTCCAGAGAGTGAGGCAAAGGCTGAAGAGAGTGTTGCAGAGGCTTAAGAGAGGGATGCAGAGGCTCAAGAGAGGGATGCAGAGGCTTAAGAGAGTGATGCAGAGGCTGAAGAGAGTGTTGCAGAGGCTTATGAGAGGAATGCAGAGGCTCAAGAGAGTGATGCAGAGGCTCAAGAGAGTGATGCAGAGGCTCAAGAGAGAGATGCAGAGGCTTAAGAGAGTGATGCAGAGGTTCAAGAGAGTGATGCAGAGGCAAAAGAGAATGATGTGGAGGCTTAAGAGAGGTATGCAGAAGCTCAAGTGAGGGATGCAGAGGCTTAAGAGAGGGATGCAGAGGCTCAAGCGTGTGATGCAAAGGCTCAAGAGAGTGAGGCAAAGGCTGAAGAGAGTGTTGCAGAGGCTTAAGAGAGGGATGTAGAGGCTCAAGAAAGGGATGCAGAGGCTTAAGAGAGGGATGCAGAAGCTCAAGAGAAGGATGTAGAGGCTGAAGAGAGTTATGCAGAGGCTCAAGTGAGTGATGCAGAGGCTGAAGAGAGAGATGCAGAGGCTTAAGAGTGTGATGCAGAGGTTCAAGAGAGTGATGCAGAGGCACAAGAGAATTATGTAGAGGCTTAAGAGAGGGATGCAGAGGCTCAAGAGAATGATGCAGGGGCTCAAGAGAATGATGCAGAGGCTTAAGAGAGTGATGCAGAGGCTTAGGAGAGGGATGCAGAGGCTCAAGAGAGGGATGCAGAGGCTTAGGAGAGGGATGCAGAGGCTCAAGAGAGAGATGCAGTGGCTCAAGAGAGGGATGCAGGGGCTCATGAAAGGGATGCAGAGGCTAGAGTGAGGGAAGTGGAGGCACAAGAGAGGGATGCAGAGGCTCTTGAGAGTGACGCAGAGGCTCAAGAGGGGGATGCAGAGGCTTAAGAGAGTGATGCAAAGGCTTAAGTGACGGATGCAGAGGCTCATGAGAGGGATGCAGAGGCTCAAGAGAGTGATGCAGAGGCTCAAGTGAGGGATAAAGAGGCTCAAGAGAGTGATGCAGAGGCTCAAGAGAGGGATGAAGAGGCTGAAGAGAGTGATGCAGAGGCTTTAGAGAGTGAGGCAGAGGCTTAGGGGAGGGATGAAGTGGCTCAAGAGAGTGATGCAGAGGCTGAAGAGAGTGTTGCAGAGGCTCAAGAGAGGGAGGAAGAGGCTGAAGAGAGTGATGCAGGCTTAGGAGTGTGACGCAGAGGCTCAAGAGAGTGATGCAGAGGTTGAAGAGAGTGTTGCAGAGGCTTAAACGAGTGATGCAGAGGTTGAAGAGAGTGTTGCATAGGCTTAGGAGAGGAATGCAGAGGCTCAAGTGAGTGATGCAGAAGCTCAAGAGAGTGATGCAGAGGCTCAAGAGAGTGATGCAGAGGCTTAAGAGAGGGGTGCAGAGGCTCAAGAGAGGGATGTAGACGTTCAAGGGAGTGATGCAGAGGCTTAAGTGAGTGATGCAGAGGCTTAAGAGAGGGATGCAGAGGCTCAAGAGAGTGATGCAGAGGCTGAAGAGAGAGATGCAGAGGCTTAAGAGAGTGATGCAGAGGCTCAAGAGAGTGATGACGAGGCTCAAGAGTATGATGTAGAGGCTTAAGAGAGGGATGCAGAGGCTCAAGAGAGGGATGTAGAGGCTCAAGAGAGTGATGAAGAGGCTCAAGAGAGTGATGCAGAGGCTAAAGAGAGAGATGCAGAGGCTTATGAGAGTGATGCAGAGGTTCAAGAGAGTGATGCAGAGGCACAAGAGAATGATGTAGAGGCTTAAGAGAGGGATGCAGAGGCTCAAGTGAGGGATGCAGAGGCTTAAGAGAGGGATGCAGAGGCTCAAGAGAGTGATGCAAAGGCTCAAGAGAGTGAGGCAAAGGCTGAAGAGAGTGTTGCAGAGGCTTAAGAGAGGGATGCAGAGGCTCAAGAGAGGGATGCAGAGGCTTAAGAGAGTGATGCAGAGGCTGAAGAGAGTGTTGCAGAGGCTTATGAGAGGAATGCAGAGGTTCAAGAGAGTGATGCAGAGGCACAAGAGAATTATGTAGAGGCTTAAGAGAGGGATGCAGAGGCTCAAGAGAATGATGCAGGGGCTCAAGAGAATGATGCAGAGGCTTAAGAGAGTGATGCAGAGGCTTAGGAGAGGGATGCAGAGGCTCAAGAGAGGGATGCAGAGGCTTAGGAGAGGGATGCAGAGGCTCAAGAGAGAGATGCAGTGGCTCAAGAGAGGGATGCAGGGGCTCATGAAAGGGATGCAGAGGCTAGAGTGAGGGAAGTGGAGGCACAAGAGAGGGATGCAGAGGCTCTTGAGAGTGACGCAGAGGCTCAAGAGGGGGATGCAGAGGCTTAAGAGAGTGATGCAAAGGCTTAAGTGACGGATGCAGAGGCTCATGAGAGGGATGCAGAGGCTCAAGAGAGTGATGCAGAGGCTCAAGTGAGGGATAAAGAGGCTCAAGAGAGTGATGCAGAGGCTCAAGAGAGGGATGAAGAGGCTGAAGAGAGTGATGCAGAGGCTTTAGAGAGTGAGGCAGAGGCTTAGGGGAGGGATGAAGTGGCTCAAGAGAGTGATGCAGAGGCTGAAGAGAGTGTTGCAGAGGCTCAAGAGAGGGAGGAAGAGGCTGAAGAGAGTGATGCAGGCTTAGGAGTGTGACGCAGAGGCTCAAGAGAGTGATGCAGAGGTTGAAGAGAGTGTTGCAGAGGCTTAAACGAGTGATGCAGAGGTTGAAGAGAGTGTTGCATAGGCTTAGGAGAGGAATGCAGAGGCTCAAGTGAGTGATGCAGAAGCTCAAGAGAGTGATGCAGAGGCTCAAGAGAGTGATGCAGAGGCTTAAGAGAGGGGTGCAGAGGCTCAAGAGAGGGATGTAGACGTTCAAGGGAGTGATGCAGAGGCTTAAGTGAGTGATGCAGAGGCTTAAGAGAGGGATGCAGAGGCTCAAGAGAGTGATGCAGAGGCTGAAGAGAGAGATGCAGAGGCTTAAGAGAGTGATGCAGAGGCTCAAGAGAGTGATGACGAGGCTCAAGAGTATGATGTAGAGGCTTAAGAAAGGGATGCAGAGGCTCAAGAGAGGGATGTAGAGGCTCAAGAGAGTGATGAAGAGGCTCAAGAGAGTGATGCAGAGGCTAAAGAGAGAGATGCAGAGGCTTATGAGAGTGATGCAGAGGTTCAAGAGAGTGTTGCAGAGGCACAAGAGAATGATGTAGAGGCTTAAGAGAGGGATGCAGAGGCTCAAGTGAGGGATGCAGAGGCTTAAGAGAGGGATGCAGAGGCTCAAGAGAGTGATGCAAAGGCTCAAGAGAGTGAGGCAAAGGCTGAAGAGAGTGTTGCAGAGGCTTAAGAGAGGGATGCAGAGGCTCAAGAGAGGGATGCAGAGGCTTAAGAGAGTGATGCAGAGGCTGAAGAGAGTGTTGCAGAGGCTTATGAGAGGAATGCAGAGGTTCAAGAGAGTGATGCAGAGGCACAAGAGAATTATGTAGAGGCTTAAGAGAGGGATGCAGAGGCTCAAGAGAATGATGCAGGGGCTCAAGAGAATGATGCAGAGGCTTAAGAGAGTGATGCAGAGGCTTAGGAGAGGGATGCAGAGGCTCAAGAGAGGGATGCAGAGGCTTAGGAGAGGGATGCAGAGGCTCAAGAGAGAGATGCAGTGGCTCAAGAGAGGGATGCAGGGGCTCATGAAAGGGATGCAGAGGCTAGAGTGAGGGAAGTGGAGGCACAAGAGAGGGATGCAGAGGCTCTTGAGAGTGACGCAGAGGCTCAAGAGGGGGATGCAGAGGCTTAAGAGAGTGATGCAAAGGCTTAAGTGACGGATGCAGAGGCTCATGAGAGGGATGCAGAGGCTCAAGAGAGTGATGCAGAGGCTCAAGTGAGGGATAAAGAGGCTCAAGAGAGTGATGCAGAGGCTCAAGAGAGGGATGAAGAGGCTGAAGAGAGTGATGCAGAGGCTTTAGAGAGTGAGGCAGAGGCTTAGGGGAGGGATGAAGTGGCTCAAGAGAGTGATGCAGAGGCTGAAGAGAGTGTTGCAGAGGCTCAAGAGAGGGAGGAAGAGGCTGAAGAGAGTGATGCAGGCTTAGGAGTGTGACGCAGAGGCTCAAGAGAGTGATGCAGAGGTTAAAGAGAGTGTTGCAGAGGCTTAAACGAGTGATGCAGAGGTTGAAGAGAGTGTTGCATAGGCTTAGGAGAGGAATGCAGAGGCTCAAGTGAGTGATGCAGAAGCTCAAGAGAGTGATGCAGAGGCTCAAGAGAGTGATGCAGAGGCTTAAGAGAGGGGTGCAGAGGCTCAAGAGAGGGATGTAGACGTTCAAGGGAGTGATGCAGAGGCTTAAGTGAGTGATGCAGAGGCTTAAGAGAGGGATGCAGAGGCTCAAGAGAGTGATGCAGAGGCTGAAGAGAGAGATGCAGAGGCTTAAGAGAGTGATGCAGAGGCTCAAGAGAGTGATGACGAGGCTCAAGAGTATGATGTAGAGGCTTAAGAGAGGGATGCAGAGGCTCAAGAGAATGATGCATAGGCTGAAGAGAGTGATGCAGAAGATGAAGAGAGGGATGCAGAGGCTTAAGAGAGTGATGCTGAGACTCAAGAGAGGGATGCAGAGGCTCAAGAGAGTAATGCAGAGGCTTAGGAGAATGATGCAGAGGCTCAATAGAGGGATACAGAGGCTGAAGAGAGTGATGCAGAGGCTTAAGTGAGTGATGCAGAGGATCAAGAGAGGGAAGCAGAGGCTTAAGAGAGTGATGCAGAGGCTGAAGAGAGTGATGCAGAGGCTCTAGAGAGTGATGCAGAGGCTCAAGAGAGTGATGCAGACGCCTAAGAGAGTGATGCAGAGGATAAAGAGAGTGATGCAGAGGCTCGAGAGAGTGATGCAGAGGCCTCAAGAGAATGATTCAGAGGCTTAAGAGAGTGATGCAAAGGTTGAAGAGAGTGTTGCAGAGGCTTAAGAGAGTGATGCAGAGGATAAAGAGAGTGATGTAGAGGCTCGAGAGAGTGATGCAGAGGCCTCAAGAGAATGATTCAGAGGCTTAAGAGAGTGATGCAAAGGCTGAAGAGAGTGTTGCAGAGGCTTAAAGAATGATGCAGAGGCTGAAGAGAGTGTTGCAGAGGCTGAAGAGAGTGTTGCAGAGGCTGAAGAGAGTGTTGCAGAGGCTTCAGAGAGGGATGCAGATGCTCAAGAGAGTAATGCAGAGTCTCAAGAGAGTGATGCAGAAGCTCATGAGAGTGATGCACAGGCTTAAGAGAGGGATGCAGAGGCTCAAGAGAGGGATGTATAGACCCAAGAGAGTGATGCACAGGCTCAGGAGAGGGATGCAGAGGCTGAAGAGAGTGATGCAGAGGCTTAAGAGAGTGATGCAGAGGCTTAAGAGAGGGATGCAGAGGCTCAAGAGAGGGATGCAGAGGCTCAAGAGAGGGATGAATAGGCTCAAGAAAGGGATGCAGAAGCTCAAGAGAGGGATGCAGAGGCTAAAGTGAGTGATGCAGAGGCACAAGAGAAAAATACAGAGGCAATTGAGAGTGATGCAGAAGTTCAAGAGAGGGATGCAGAGGCTTCAGAGAGTGATGCAGAGGCTCAAGAGAGTGATGCAGAGGCTCAAGAGAGTGATGCAGAGGCTCAAGAGAGAAAGGCAGAGGCTTAAGAGAGTGACGCAGAGGCTCAAGTGATTCAGGCTCAAGTGACGCAGAGGCTCAAGTGAGAGTGATTCAGAGGCTTATAAGAGTGATGCAGAGGCTTAAGAGAGTGATGCAGAGGCTTAAGAGAGGGATGCAGAGGCTCAAGAGAGGGATGCAGAGGCTCAAGAGAGTGATTCAGAGGCTTATAAGAGTGATGCAGAGGCTTAAGAGAGTGATGCAGAAGCTTAAGAGAGGGATGCAGAGGCTCAAGAGAGGGATGCAGAGGCTCAAGAGAGGGATGCAGGGGCTCAAGAGAGGGATGCAGAGGCTCAAGTGAGGGATGCAGAGGCACAAGAGAGGGATGCAGAGGCTCTTGACAGTGATGCAAAGGCTCAAGAGAAGGATGCAAAGGCTCATGAGAGGGATGGAGGAGTTCAAGAGAGAGATGCAGAGGCTCAAGAAAGGGATGCAGAGGTTTAAGAATGTGATGCAGAGGCTCAAAAGAGGGATGCAGAGGCTAAAGAGGGTTATGCAGAGGCTCAAGAGAGTGATGCAGAGGCTCAATAGAGGGATGCAGGTGCTCAAGAGAGTGATAGAGAGGCTCATGGGAGTGATTCAGAGGTTTACGAGAGTGATGCAGAGGCTTAAGAGAGTGATGCAGAGGCTTACGAGAGTGATGCAGAGGCTTAAGCGAGTGGTGCAGAGGCTCAAGAGAGGGATGCAGAGGCTCAAGAGAGGGATGAACAGGCTCAAGAAAAGGGATGCAGAGGCTTAAGAGAGTGATGCTGAGACTCAAGAGACGGATGCAGAGGCTCAAGAGAGTAATGCAGAGGCTTAGGAGAATGATGCAGAGGCTCAATAGAGGGATACAGAGGCTGAAGAGAGTGATGCAGAGGCTTAAGTGAGTGATGCAGAGGATCAAGAGAGGGAAGCAGAGGCTTAAGAGAGTGATGCAGAGGCTGAAGAGAGTGATGCAGAGGCTCTAGAGAGTGATGCAGAGGCTCAAGAGAGTGATGCAGACGCCTAGGAGAGTGATGCAGAGGATAAAGAGAGTGATGCAGAGGCTCGAGAGAGTGATGCAGAGGCCTCAAGAGAATGATTCAGAGGCTTAAGAGAGTGATGCAAAGGTTGAAGAGAGTGTTGCAGAGTCTTAAACGAGTGATGCAGAGGTTGAAGAGAGTGTTGCATAGGCTTAGGAGAGGAATGCAGAGACTCAAGTGAGTGATGCAGAAGCTGAAGAGAGTGATGGAGAGGCTCAAGAGAGTGATGCAGAGGCTTAAGAGAGGGATGCAGAGGCTCAAGAGAGGGATGTAGAGGTTCAAGGGAGTGATGCAGAGGCTCAAGAGAGTGATGCAGAGGCTCAAGAGAGGGATCCAGAGGCTCAATAGAGGGATGCAGACGCTGAACAGAGTGATGCAGAGGCTTAAGTGAGTGATACAGAGGCTTAAGAGAGGGATGCAGAGGCTCAAGAGAGTGATGCAGAGGCTCAAGAGAGAGATGGAGAGGCTTAAGAGAGTGATGCAGAGGCTCAAGAGAGTGATGACGAGGCTCAAGAGTATGATGTAGAGGCTTAAGAGAGGGATGCAGAGGCTCAAGAGAGTGATGCTGAGACTCAAGAGAGGGATGCAGAGGCTCAAGAGAGTAATGCAGAGGCTTAGGAGAATGATGCAGAGGCTCAATAGAGGGATACAGAGGCTGAAGAGAGTGATGCAGAGGCTTAAGTGAGTGATGCAGAGGATCAAGAGAGGAAAGCAGAAGCTTAAGAGAGTGATGCAGAGGCTGAAGAGAGTGATGCAGAGGCTCTAGAGAGTGATGCAGAGGCTGAAGAGAGTGATGCAGACGCCTAAGAGAGTGATGCAGAGGATAAAGAGAGTGATGCAGAGGCTCGAGAGAGTTATGCAGAGGCCTCAAGAGAATAATTCAGAGGCTTAAGAGAGTGATGCAAAGCCTGAAGAGAGTGTTGCAGAGGCTTAAAAGAATGATGCAGAGGCTGAAGAGAGTGTTGCAGAGGCTTAAGAGAGGGATGCAGAGGCTCAAGAGAGTGATGCAGAGGCTCAGGAGAGTGATGCAGAGGCTCAAGAGAGTGATGCAGAATCTGAAGAGAGAGATGCAGAGGCTTAAGAGAGTGATGCAGAGGACAAAGAGCGTGATGCAGAGGCTCGAGAGAGTGATGCAGAGGCCTCAAGAGAATGATTCAGAGGCTTAAGAGAGTGATGCAAAGGCTGAAGAGAGTGTTGCAGAGGCTTCAAAGTATTATGCAGAGGCTGAAGAGAGTGTTGCAGAGGCTGAAGAGAGTGTTGCAGAGGCTGAAGAGAGTGTTGCAGAGGCTTCAGAGAGGGATGCAGAGGCTCAAGAGAGTAATGCAGAGTCTCAAGAGAGTGATGCAGAGGCTCATGAGAGTGATGCACAGGCTTAAGAGAGGGATGCAGAGGCTCAAGAGAGGGATGTATAGCCCCAAGAGAGTGATGCAGAGGCTCAGGAGAGGGATGCAGAGGCTAAAGAGAGTGATGCAGAGGCTCAAGAGAGTGATGCAGAGGCTCAACAGAGGGATTCAGAGGCATATGAGAGTGATGCAGAGGCTTAAGAGAGTGATGCATAGGCTTAGGAGAAGGATGCAGAGGCTCAAGAGAGGGATGCAGAGGCTCAAGAGAGGGATGAATAGGCTCAAGAGAGGGATGCAGAAGCTCAAGAGAGGGATGCAGAGGCTAAAGTGAGTGATGCAGATGCACAAGAGAAAGATGCAGAGGCAATTGAGAGTGATGCAGAGGTTCAAGAGAGGGATGCAGAGGCTTAAGAGAGTGATGCAGAGGCTCAAGAGAGTGATGCAGAGGCTCAACAGAGAAAGGCAGAGGCTTAAGAGAGTGACGCAGAGGCTCAAGAGAGTGATGCAGAGGCTCAAGAGAATGATGCAGAGGCTCAAGAGAATGATGCAGAGGATCAAGAGCGGGATGCAGAGGCTTAAGAGAGTGATGCAGAGGCTCTAGAGAAGGATGCAGAGGCTCAAGAGAGGGATGAATAGGCTCAAGAGAGGCATGCAGAGGCTCAAAAAAGTGATGCAGAGGCTAAAGAGAGTGATAAAGAGGCTCAAGAGAGTGATGCAGAGGCTCAAGAGATTGATGCAGAGGCTTAAGAGAAGGATGCAGAGGCTTAAGAGAGTGATGCAGAGGATCAAGAGAGGGAAGCAGAGGCTTGAGAGAGTGATGCAGAGGCTGAAGAGAGTGATGCAGAGACTTTAGAGAGTGATGCAGAGGCTTAAGAGAGGGATGCAGAGGCTCAAGAGAGGGATGCAGAGGCTCAAGAGAGTGATGCAGAGGCTCAAGAGAGAGATGCAGAGGCTTAAGAGAGTGATGCAGAGGCTCAAGAGAGTGATGCAGAGGCTCAAGAGAATGATGCAGAGGCTCAAGAGAGTGATGCAGAGGCTTAAAAGAGGGATGCAGAGGCTTAAGAGAGGGATGCAGAGGCTCTAGAGAAGGATGCAGAGACTCAAGAGAGTGATTTTGAGGCTAACGAGAGTGATGCAGAGGCTTAAGAGATTGAGGCAGAGGCTTAGGAGAGGGATGCAGAGGCTCAAGAGAGTGATGCAGAGGCTCAAGAGAGTGATGCAGACGATCAAGTGAGTGATGCAGAAGCTCAAGAGAGTGATGCAGAGGATCAAGAGAGGGAAGCAGAGGCTTGAGAGAGTGATGCAGAGGCTGAAGAGAGTGATGCAGAGACTTTAGAGAGTGATGCAGAGGCTTAAGAGAGTTATGCAGAGGCTTAAGAGAGGGATGAAGAGGCTCAAGAGAGGGATGCAGAATCTCAAGAGAATGATGCAGAGGCTCAAGAGAGTGATGCAGAGGATCAAGAGCGGGATGCAAAGGCTTAGGAGAGTGATAAAGAGGCCCAAGAGAGTGATGCAGAGGATCAAGAGAGTGATGCAGAGGCTTAAGAGAGGGATGCAGAGGCTCAAGAGAGGGATGCAGAGGCTCAAGAGAGTGATTTTGAGGCTAACGAGAGTGATGCAGAGGCTTAAGAGAGTGAGGCAGAGGCTTAGGAGAGGGATGCAGAGGCTCAAGAGAGTGATGCAGAGGCTAAAGAGAGTGATGCAGACGATCAAGAGAGTGATGCAGAAGCTCAAGAGAGTGATTCAGAGGATCAAGAGAGGGAAGCAGAGGCTTGAGAGAGTGATGCAGAGGCTGAAGAGAGTGATGCAGATGCTTTAGAGAGTGATTCAGAGGCTTAAGAGAGTGATTTAGAGGCTTAAGAAAGGGGTTGCAGAGGCTCAAGAGAGGGATGCAGAGGCTCAAGAGAGTGATTCAGAGGCTTACGAGAGTGATGCAGAGGCTTAAGAGAGTGAAGCAGAGGCATAAGAGAGTGATGCATAGGCTTAAAAGAGGGAAGCAGAGGCTCAAGAGAGGGATGTAGAGGCTCAAGTGAGGGATGCAGAGGCACAAGAGAGGGATGCAGAGGCTCTTGATTGTGACACAGTGGTTCAAGAGAGGGATGCAGAGGCTTACGAGAGTGATGCAGAGGCTAAAGAGAGTTATTCAGAGGCTTACGAGAGTGATGCAGAGGCTTAAGAGAGTGATGCAGAGGCTTCAGAGAGGGATCCAGAGGCTCAAAAGAGGAATGCAAAGGCTCAAGAAAGGGATGCATTGGCTCATGAGAGGAATCCAGAGGCTCAAGTGAGGGAGGCAGAGGCACAAGAGAGGGATGCAGAAGCTCTTGAGAGTGATGCAAAAGCTCAAGAGAGGGATGCAAAGGCTCATGAGAGGGATGCAGGAGTTCAAGAGAGAGATGCAGAGGCTCAAGAGAGGGTTGCAGAGGCTCAAGAAAGTGATGCAGAGGCTCAAGAGAGTGATGCAGAGGCTCAAGAGAATGATGCAGAGGCTCAAGAGAGTGATGCAGAGGCTTAAAAGAGGGATGCAGAGGCTTAAGAGAGGGATGCAGAGGCTCAAGAGAAGGATGCAGAGACTCAAGAGAGTGATTTTGAGGCTAACGAGAGTGATGCAGAGGCTTAAGAGATTGAGGCAGAGGCTTAGGAGAGGGATGCAGAGGCTCAAGAGAGTGATGCAGAGGCTCAAGAGAGTGATGCAGACGATCAAGTGAGTGATGCAGAAGCTCAAGAGAGTGATGCAGAGGATCAAGAGAGGGAAGCAGAGGCTTGAGAGAGTGATGCAGAGGCTGAAGAGAGTGATGCAGAGACTTTAGAGAATGATGCAGAGGCTTAAGAGAGTTATGCAGAGGCTTAAGAGAGGGATGAAGAGGCTCAAGAGAGGGATGCAGAATCTCAAGAGAATGATGCAGAGGCTCAAGAGAGTGATGCAGAGGATCAAGAGCGGGATGCAAAAGCTTAGGAGAGTGATAAAGAGGCCCAAGAGAGTGATGCAGAGGATCAAGAGAGTGATGCAGAGGCTTAAGAGAGGGATGCAGAGGCTCAAGAGAGGGATGCAGAGGCTCAAGAGAGTGATTTTGAGGCTAACGAGAGTGATGCAGAGGCTTAAGAGAGTGAGGCAGAGGCTTAGGAGAGGGATGCAGAGGCTCAAGAGAGTGATGCAGAGGCTAAAGAGAGTGATGCAGACGATCAAGAGAGTGATGCAGAAGCTCAAGAGAGTGATTCAGAGGATCAAGAGAGGGAAGCAGAGGCTTGAGAGAGTGATGCAGAGGCTGAAGAGAGTGATGCAGATGCTTTAGAGAGTGATTCAGAGGCTTAAGAGAGTGATTTAGAGGCTTAAGAAAGGGATGCAGAGGCTCAAGAGAGGGATGCAGAGGCTCAAGAGAGTGATTCAGAGGCTTACGAGAGTGATGCAGAGGCTTAAGAGAGTGAAGCAGAGGCATAAGAGAGTGATGCATAGGCTTAAAAGAGGGAAGCAGAGGCTCAAGAGAGGGATGTAGAGGCTCAAGTGAGGGATGCAGAGGCACAAGAGAGGGATGCAGAGGCTCTTGAGAGTGACACAGAGGTTCAAGAGAGGGATGCAGAGGCTTACGAGAGTGACGCAGAGGCTAAAGAGAGTTATTCAGAGGCTTACGAGAGTGATGCAGAGGCTTAAGAGAGTGATGCAGAGGCTTCAGAGAGGGATCCAGAGGCTCAAAAGAGGAATGCAAAGGCTCAAGAAAGGGATGCATTGGCTCATGAGAGGAATCCAGAGGCTCAAGTGAGGGAGGCAGAGGCACAAGAGAGGGATGCAGAAGCTCTTGAGAGTGATGCAAAAGCTCAAGAGAGGGATGCAAAGGCTCATGAGAGGGATGCAGGAGTTCAAGAGAGAGATGCAGAGGCTCAAGAGAGGGTTGCAGAGGCTCAAGAAAGTGATGTAGAGGATAAAGAGAGTGATGCAGAGGCTCGAGAGAGTGATTCAGAGGCTTACGAGAGTGATGCAGAGAATCATGAGAGTGATGCAGAGGATCAAGAGAGTGATGCAGAGCCTCAAGAGAGTGATGCAGAGGATCAAGAGAGTGATGCAGAGGCTCGAGAGAGTGATTCAAAGGCTTACGAGAGTGATGCAGAGAATCAAGAGAGAGATGGAGACGCTCGATAGAGTTATGTAGAGGCCTCAAGAGAGGGATTTAGAGGCTTAAGAGAGTGATGCTGAGACTCAAGAGAGGGATGCAGAGGCTCAAGAGAGTAATGCAGAGGCTTAGGAGAATGATGCAGAGGCTCAATATAGGGATACAGAGGCTAAAGAGAGTGATGCAGAGGCTTAAGTGAGTGATACAGAGGATCAAGAGAGGGAAGCAGAGGCTTAAGAGAGTGATGCAGAGGCTGAAGAGAGTGATGCAGAGGCTCT
This sequence comes from Procambarus clarkii, assembly GCF_040958095.1. Taxonomy (NCBI): domain Eukaryota; kingdom Metazoa; phylum Arthropoda; class Malacostraca; order Decapoda; family Cambaridae; genus Procambarus; species Procambarus clarkii. Next base: position 748,630 of record NC_091198.1, on the reverse strand, counting down.
AGAGAGTGATGCAGAGGCTCAAGAGAGTGATGCAGACGCCTAAGAGAGTGATGCAGAGGATAAAGAGAGTGATGCAAAGGCTCGAGAGAGTGATGCAGAGGCCTCAAGAGAATGATTCAGAGGCTTAAGAGAGTGATGCAAAGGCTGAAGAGAGTGTTGCAGAGGCTTAAAAGAATGATGCAGAGGCTGAAGAGAGTGTTGCAGAGGCTTAAGAGAGGGATGCAGAGGCTCAAGAGAGTGATGCAGAGGCTCAAGAGAGTGATGCAGAGGCTCAAGAGAGTGATGCAGAATTTGAAGAGAGAGATGCAGAGGCTTAAGAGAGTGATGCAGAGGACAAAGAGAGTGATGCAGAGGCTCGAGAGAGTGATGCAGAGGCCTCAAGAGAATGATTCAGAGGCTTAAGAGAGTGATGCAAAGGCTGAAGAGAGTGTTGCAGAGGCTTAAAAGAATGATGCAGTGGCTGAAGAGAGTGTTGCAGAGGCTGAAGAGAGTGTTGCAGAGGCTGAAGAGAGTGTTGCAGAGGCTGAAGAGAGTGTTGCAGAGGCTTCAGAGAGGGATGCAGAGGCTCAAGAGAGTAATGCAGAGTCTCAAGAGAGTGATGCAGAGGCTCATGAGAGTGATGCACAGGCTTAAGAGAGGGATGCAGAGGCTCAAGAGAGGGATGTATAGCCCCAAGAGAGTGATGCAGAGGCTCAGGAGAGGGATGCAGAGGCTAAAGAGAGTGATGCAGAGGCTCAAGAGAGTGATGCAGAGGCTCAACAGAGGGATTCAGAGGCATATGAGAGTGATGCAGAGGCTTAAGAGAGTGATGCAGAGGCTTAGGAGAGGGATGCAGAGGCTCAAGAGAGGGATGCAGAGGCTCAAGAGAGGGATGAATAGGCTCAAGAGAGGGATGCAGAAGCTCAAGAGAGGGATGCAGAGGCTAAAGTGAGTGATGCAGAGGCACAAGAGAAAGATGCAGAGGCAATTGAGAGTGATGCAGAGGTTCAAGAGAGGGATGCAGAGGCTTAAGAAAGTGATGCGGAGGCTCAAGAGAGTGATGCAGAGGCTCAACAGAGAAAGCCAGAGGCTTAAGAGAGTGATGTAGAGGCTCAAGAGAGTGATGCAGAGGCTCAAGAGAATGATGCAGAGGCTCAAGAGAGTGATGCAGAGGATCAAGAGCGGGATGCAGAGGCTTAAGAGAGTGATGCAGAGGCTCTAGAGAGGGATGCAGAGGCTCAAGAGAGGGATGAATAGGCTCAAGAGAGGCATGCAGAGGCTCAAGAGAGTGATGCAGAGGCTAAAGAGAGTGATAAAGAGGCTCAAGAGAGTGATGCAGAGGCCCAAGGGAGTGATGCAGAGGCTTAAGAGAAGCATGCAGAGGCTTAAGAGAGGGATGCAGAGGCTCAAGAGAAGGATGCAGAGACTCAACAGAGTGATTTTGAGGCTAACGAGAGTGATGCAGAGGCTTAAGAGAGTGAGGCAGAGGCTTAGGAGAGGGATGCAGAGGCTCAAGAGAGTGATGCAGAGGCTCAAGAGAGTGATGCAGACGATCAAGTGAGTGGTGCAGAAGCTCAAGAGAGTGATGAAGAGGATCAAGAGACGGAAGCAGAGGCTTGAGAGAGTGATGCAGAGGCTGAAGAGAGTGATGCAAAGACTTTAGAGAGTGATGCAGAGGCTTAAGAGAGTGATGCAGAGGCTCAAGAGAGAAAGGCAGAGGCTTAAGAGAGTGATGCAGAGGGTCAAGAGAGTGATGCAGAGGCTCAAGAGAATGATGCAGAGGCTCAAGAGAGTGATGCAGAGGCTCAAGAGAGTGATGCAGAGGCTCAAGAGAGAAAGGCAGAGGCTTAAGAGAGTGATGCAGAGGGTCAAGAGAGTGATGCAGAGGCTCAAGAGAATGATGCAGAGGCTCAAGAGAGTGATGCAGAGGATCAAGAGCGGGATGCAGAGGCTTAAGAGAGTGATAAAGAGGCTCAAGAGAGTGATGCAGAGGCTCAAGAGAGTGATGCAGAGGCTCAAGAGAGAAAGGCAGAGGCTTACGAGAGTGATGCAGAGGGTCAAGAGAGTGATGCAGAGGCTCAAGAGAATGATGCAGAGGCTCAAGAGAGTGATGCAGAGGATCAAGAGCGGGATGCAGAGGCTTAAGAGAGTGATAAAGAGGCTCAAGAGAGTGATGCAGAGGCTCAAGAGAGTGATGCAGAGGCTTAAGAGAGGGATGCAGAGGCTCCAGAGAGGGATGCAGAGGCTCAAGAGAGTGATTTTGAGGCTAACGAGAGTGATGCAGAGGCTTAAGAGAGTGAGGCAGAGGCTTAGGAGAGGGATGCAGAGGCTCAAGAGAGTGATGCAGAGGCTAAAGAGAGTGATGCAGACGATCAAGAGAGTGATGCAGAAGCTCAAGAGAGTGATTCAGAGGATCAAGAGAGGGAAGCAGAGGCTTGAGAGAGTGATGCAGAGGCTGAAGAGAGTGATGCAGAGGCTTTAGAGAGTGATTCAGAGGCTTAAGAGAGTGATGCAGAGGCTTAAGAGAGGGATGCAGAGGCTCAAGAGAGGGATGCAGAGGCTCAAGAGAGTGATTCAGAGGCTTACGAGAGTGATGCAGAGGCTTAAGAGAGTGAAGCAGAGGCATAAGAGAGTGATGCATAGGCTTAAAAGAGGGAAGCAGAGGCTCAAGAGAGGGATGTAGAGGCTCAAGTGAGGGATGCAGAGGCACAAGAGAGGATGCAGAGGCTCTTGAGAGTGACACAAAGGTTCAAGAGAGGGATGCAGAGGCTTACGAGAGTGATGCAAAGGTTCAGGAGACGGATGCAGAGGCTCAGGAGAGTGATGCTGAGGATCAAGAGAGGGAAAGCAGAGGCTTAAGAGAGTGATGCAGAAGCTGAAAAAAGTGATGCAGAGGCTCTAGAGAGTGATGCAGTGATGCCTCTGCATCACTCTCTTAATGCAGAGGCTTAAGAGAGTGATGCAGAGGCCTCAAGAGAGTGATGCAGAGGCTGAAAAGAGAGTTGCAGAGGCGCAAGAGAGTGATGCAGAGGCTCAAGAGAGTGTTGCAAAGGATCAAGAGAGGGATGCAGAGGCTTAAGAGATTGACGCAGAGGATAAATAGAGTGTTGCAGAGGCTTAAAAGAAGGGTGCAGAGGCTCAAGAGAGTGATGCAGAAGCTTAAGAGAGGGATACAGAGACTCAAAAGAGTGATGCAGAGGCTCAAGAAACGATGCAGAGGCTTAAGAGAGTGATGCAAAGGCTCAAGAGAGGGATGCAGAGGCTCATTAGAGGGATGCAGAGGCTGAAGAGAGTGATACAGAGGCTGAAGAGAGTGATTGAGAGGCTCAAGAGAGTGATTCAGAGGTTTACGGGAGTGATGCAGAGGCTTAAGAGAGTGATGCAGAGGCATACGAGAGTGATGCAGAGGCTCAAGAGAGGGATGCAGAGGCTCAAGAGAGGGATGAAGAGGCTCAAGAGAGGGATGCAGAAGCTCAAGAGAGGGATGCAGAGGCTAAAGTGAGTGATGCAGAGGCACAAGAGAAAGATGCAGAGGCAATTGAGAGTGATGCAGAGGTTCAAGAGAGGGATGCAGAGGCTTAAGAGAGTGATGCAGAGGCTCAAGAGAGTGATGCAGAGGCTCAAGAGAGAAAGGCAGAGGCTTAAGAGAGTGACGCAGAGGCTCAAGAGAGTGATGCAGAGGCTCAAGAGAATGATGCATAGGCTCAAGAGAGTGATGCACAGGATCAAGAGCGGGATGCAGAGGCTTAAGAGAGTGATGCAGAGGCTTTAGAGAGGGATGCAGAGGCTCAAGAGAGGGATGAATAGGCTCAAGAGGGCATGCAGAGGCTCAAGAGAGTGATGCAGAGGCTAAAGAGAGTGATGAAGAGGCTCAAGAGAGTGAAGCAGAGGCTCAAGAGAGTGATGCAGAGGCTTAAGAGAGGGATGCAGAGGCTTAAGAGAGGGATGCAGAGGCTGAAAAGAAGGATGCAGAGACTCAAGAGAGTGATTTTGAGGCTAACGAGAGTGATGCAGAGGCTTAAGAGATTGATGCAGAGGCTTAGAAGTGGGATGCAGAGGCACAAGAGAGTGATGCAGAGGCTCAAGAGAGGGAAGCAGAGGCTTGAGAGAGTGATGCAGAGGCTGAAGAGAGTGATGCAGAGACTTTAGAGAGTGATGCAGAGGCTTGAGAGAGTGATGCAGAGGCTTAAGAGAGGGATGCAGAGGCTCAAGAGAGGGATGCAGAGGCTCAAAAGAGTGGTGCAGAGGCTCAAGAGAGAAAGGCAGAGGCTTAAGAGAGTGATGCAGAGGCTCGAAAGAGTGATGCAGAGGCTGAAGAGAGTGATGCAGAGACTTTAGAGAGTGATGCAGAGGCTTAAGAGAGTGATGCAGAGGCTTAAGAGAGTGATGCAGAGGCTCTAGAGAGGGATGCAGAGGCTCAAGAGAGGGATGAATAGGCTCAAGAGAGGCATGCAGAGGCTCAAGAGAGTGATGCAGAGGCTAAAGAGAGTGATAAAGAGGCTCAAAAGAGTGATGTAGAGGCTCAAGAGAGTGATGCAGAGGCTTAAGAGAAGCATGCAGAGGCTTAAGAGAGGGATGCAGAGGCTCAAGAGAAGGTTGCAGAGACTCAAGAGAGTGATTTTGAGGCTAACGAGAGTGATGCAGAGGCTTAAGAGAGTGAGGCAGAGGCTTAGGAGAGGGATGCAGAGGCTCAAGAGAGTGATGCAGAGGCTCAAGAGAGTGATGCAGATGATCAAGTGAGTGATGCAGAAGCTCAAGAGAGTGATGAAGAGGATCAAGAGACGGAAGCAGAGGCTTGAGAGAGTGATGCAGAGGCTGAAGAGAGTGATGCAGAGACTTTAGAGAGTGATGCAGAGGCTTAAGAGAGTGATGCAGAGGCTTAAGAGAGGGATGCCGAGGCTCAAGAGAGGGATGCAGAGGCTCAAGAGAGTGATGCAGAGGCTCAAGAGAGAAAGGCAGAGGCTTAAGAGAGTGATGCAGAGGCTCAAGAGAGTGATGCAGAGGCTCAAGAGAATGATGCAGAGGCTCAAGAGAGTGATGCAGAGGATCAAGAGCGGGATGCAGAGGCTTAAGAGATTGATAAAGAGGCTCAAGAGAGTGATGCAGAGGCTCAAGAGAGTGATGCAGAGGCTTAAGAGAGGGATGCAGAGGCTCCAGAGAGGGATGCAGAGGCTCAAGAGAGTGATTTTGAGGCTAACGAGAGTGATGCAGAGGCTTAAGAGAGTGAGGCAGAGGCTTTGGAGAGGGATGCAGAGGCTCAAGAGAGTGATGCAGAGGCTAAAGAGAGTGATGCAGACGATCAAGAGAGTGATGCAGAAGCTCAAGAGAGTGATTTAGAGGATCAAGAGAGGGAAGCAGAGGCTTGAGAGAGTGATGCAGAGGCTGAAGAGAGTGATGCAGAGGCTTTAGAGAGTGATTCAGAGGCTTAAGAGAGTGATGCAGAGGCTTAAGAGAGGGATGCAGAGGCTTAAAAGAGGGAAGCAGAGGCTCAAGAGAGGGATGCATAGGCTCAAGTGAGGGATGCAGAGGCACAAGAGAGGATGCAGAGGCTCTTGAGAGTGACACAAAGGTTCAAGAGAGGGATGCAGAGGCTTACGAGAGTGATGCAAAGGTTCAGGAGACGGATGCAGAAGCTCAGGAGAGTGATGCTGAGGATCAAGAGAGGGAAAGCAGAGGCTTAAGAGAGTGATGCAGAAGCTGAAAAAAGTGATGCAGAGGCTCTAGAGAGTGATGCAGAGGCTTAAGAGAGTGATGCAGAGGCCTCAAGAGAGTGATGCAGAGGCTGAAAAGAGAGTTGCAGAGGCGCAAGAGAGTGATGCAGAGGCTCAAGAGAGTGTTGCAAAGGATCAAGAGAGGGATGCAGAGGCTTAAGAGATTGACGCAGAGGCTAAATAGAGTGTTGCAGAGGCTTAAAAGAAGGGTGCAGAGGCTCAAGAGAGTGATGCAGAAGCTTAAGAGAGGGATGCAGAGACTCAAAAGAGTGATGCACAGGCTCAAGAAAGGGATGCAGAGGCTTAAGAGAATGATGCAAAGGCTCAAGAGAGGGATGCAGAGGCTCATTAGAGGGATGCAGAGGCTGAAGAGAGTGATACAGAGTCTGAAGAGAGTGATTGAGAGGCTCAAGAGAGTGATTCAGAGGTTTACGGGAGTGATGCAGAGGCTTAAGAGAGCGATGCAGAGGCATACGAGAGTGATGCAGAGGCTCAAGAGAGGATGCAGAGGCTCAAGAGAGGGATGAAGAGGCTCAAGAGAGGGATGCAGAAGCTCAAGAGAGGGATGCAGAGGCTAAAGTGAGTGATGCAGAGGCACGAGAGAAAGATGCAGAAGCAATTGAGAGTGATGCAGAGGTTCAAGAGAGGGATGCAGAGGCTTAAGAGAGTGATGCAGAGGCTCAAGAGAGTGATGCAGAGGCTCAAGAGAGAAAGGCAGAGGCTTAAGAGAGTGACGCAGAGGCTCAAGAGAGTGATGCAGAGGCTCAAGAGAATGATGCAGAGGCTCAGGAGAGTGATGCAGAAGATCAAGAGCGGGATGCAAAGGCTTAAGAGAGTGATGCAGAGGCTCTAGAGAGGGATGCAGAGGCTCAAGAGAGGGATGAATAGGCTTAGAGGGCATGCAGAGGCTCAAGAGAGTGATGCAGAGGCTAAAGAGAGTGATGAAGAGGCTCAAGAGAGTGATGCAGAGGCTCAAGAGAGTGATGCAGAGGCTTAAGAGAGGGATGCAGAGGCTTAAGAGAGGGATGCAGAGGCTCAAAAGAAGGATGCAGAGACTCAAGAGAGTGATTTTGAGGCTAACGAGAGTGATGCAGAGGCTTAAGAGATTGAGGCAGAGGCTTAGAAGAGGGATGCAGAGGCTCAAGAGAGTGATGCAGAGGCTCAAGAGAGTGATGCAGACGATCAAGTGAGTGATGCAGAAGCTCAAGAGAGTGATGCAGAGGATCAAGAGAGGGAAGCAGAGGCTTGAGAGAGTGATGCAGAGGCTGAAGAGAGTGATGCATAGACTTTAGAGAGTGATGCAGAGGCTTAAGAGAGTGATGCAGAGGCTTAGGAGAGGGATGCAGAGGCTCAAGAGAGGTATGCAGAGGCTCAAGAGAGTGGTGCAGAGGCTCAAGAGAGAAAGGCAGAGGCTTAAGAGAGTGATGCAGAGGCTCAAGAGAGTGATGCAGAGGCTCAAGAGAATGATGCAGAGGCTCAAGAGAGTGATGCATAGACTTTAGAGAGTGATGCAGAGGCTTAAGAGAGTGATGCAGAGGCTTAGGAGAGGGATGCAGAGGCTCAAGAGAGGTATGCAGAGGCTCAAGAGAGTGGTGCAGAGGCTCAAGAGAGAAAGGCAGAGGCTTAAGAGAGTGATGCAGAGGCTCAAGAGAGTGATGCAGAGGCTCAAGAGAATGATGCAGAGGCTCAAGAGAGTGATGCAGAGGCTCAAGAGCGGGATGCAGAGGCTTAAGAGAGTGATAAAGAGGCTCAAGAGAGTGATGCAGAGGATCAAGAGAGTGATGCAGAGGCTTAAGAGAGGGATGCAGAGGCTCAAGAGAGGGATGCAGAGGATGAAGAGAGTGATTTTGAGGCTAACGAGAGGGATGCAGAGGCTTAAGAGAGTGAGGCAGAGGCTTAGGAGAGGGATGCAGAGGCTCAAGAGAGTGATGCAGAGGCTAAAGAGAGTGATGCAGACGATCAAGAGAGTGATGCAGAAGCTCAAGAGAGTGATTCAGAGGATCAAGAGAGGGAAGCAGAGGCTTGATAGAGTGATGATGAGGCTGAAGAGAGTGATGCAGAGGCTTTAGAGAGTGATTCAGAGGCTTAAGAGAGTGATGCTGAGGCTTAAGAGAGGGATGCAGAGGCTCAAGAGAGGGATGCAGAGGCTCAAGAGAGTGATTTTGAGGCTAACGAGAGTGATGCAGAGGCTTAAGAGAGTGAAGCAGAGGCTTAGGAGAGGGATGCAGAGGGTCAAGAGAGTGATGCAGAGGCTAAAGAGAGTGATGCAGACAATCAAGAGAGTGATGCAGAAGCTCAAGAGAGTGATTCAGAGGATCAAGAGAGGGAAGCAGAGGCTTGAGAGAGTGATGCAGAGGCTGAAGAGAGTGATGCAGAGGCTTAGGAGAGTGAAGCAGAGGCATAAGAGAGTGATGCATAGGCTTAAAAGAGGGAAGCAGAGGCTCAAGAGAGGGATGTAGAGGCTCAAGTGAGGGATGCAGAGGCACAAGAGAGGGATGCAGAGGCTCTTGAGAGTGTCATAGAGGTTCAAGAGAGGGATGCAGAGGCTTACGAGAGTGATGCAGAGGCTAAAGAGAGTTATTCAGAGGCTTACGAGAGTGATGCAGAGACTTAAGAGAGTGATGCAGAGGCTTCAGAGAGGGATGCAGAGGCTCAAAAGAGGAATGCAAAGGCTCAAGAAATGGATGCAGGGGCTCAAGAGAGGAATCCAGAGGCTCAAGTGAGGGAGGCAGAGGCACAAGAGAGGGATGCAGAAGCTCTTGAGAGTGATGCAAAAGCTCAAGAGAGGGATGCAAAGGCTCATGAGAGGGATGCAGGAGTTCAAGAGAGAGATGCAGAGGCTCAAGAGAGGGTTGCAGAGGCTCAAGACAGTGATGTAGAGGATCAAGAGAGTGATGCAGAGGCTCGAGAGAGTGATTCAGAGGCTTACGAGAGAGATGCAGAGAATCATGAGAGTGATGCAGAGGATCAAGAGAGTGATGCAGAGCCTCAAGAGAGTGATGCAGAGGATCAAGAGAGTGATTCAGAGGCTCGAGAGAGTGATTCAAAGGCTTACGAGAGTGATGCAGAGAATCAAGAGAGTGATGGAGAGGCTCGATAGAGTTATGTAGAGGCCTCAAGAGAGGGAATCAGAGGCTTAAGAGAGTGATGCAAAAGCTCAAGAGAGGGATGCAGGAGTTCAAGAGAGAGATGCAGAGGCTCAAGAGAGGGTTGCAGAGGCTCAAGAGAGTGAGAGGGTTGCAAGCCTCTGCATCCCTCTCTTGTACCTCTGCTTCCCTCACTTGAGCCTCTGCATCCCTCTCTAAAGCCCCTGGATACATCTCTTGAGCCTCTGAATCACTCTGTTGAGCCTCTGCATCACTCTCTTGAGCCTCTCCATCACACTCCTGGGCCTCTGCATCCCTCTCTTAAGCCTCTGCATCATTCTCTTCAGCCTCTGCATCCCTCTATTAAGCCTCAGCATCATTCTCTTCAGCCTCTGCATTCCTCTCTTAAGCCTCTGCATCACTCTCTTGATCCTCTGCATCACTTTCTTAAGCCTCTGCATCATTTATCTTGAGCCCCTGCATCATTCTCTTGAGCCTCTGCACCCTCTCTTAAGCCTCTACAACACTCTCTTGAGCCTCTGCATCACTCTGTTGCGCCTCTACATCCATTCTTGTGCCTCTGCATCCCTCTCCTAAGCCTCTGCATCACTCTCTTGAGCCTTTGCATCACTCTCTTCAGCCTATGCATCCCTCTCTTAAGCCTCTGCAACACTCTCTTCAGTCTCAGCATCACTCTCTTAAGCCTCTGCATCCCTCTCCTGAGCCTATGCATCCCTATCTTACGCCTCTGCAACACTCTCTTCAGCCTCTGCATCCCTCTCTTAAGCCTCTCCATCACTCTCTTAAGCTCTGCATTACTCTCGAAAGTCTCTGAATCACTCTGTTGAGCCTCTGCATCACTCTCTGAGTCTCTCCATCACTCTCTTGGGCATCTGCATCCCTCTCTTAAGCCTCTGCATCATTCTCTTAAGCCTCTGCATCATTCTCTTAAGCCTCTGCATCCTTCTCTTTAGCCTCTGCATCATTCTCATCAGCCTCGGCATTCCTCTCTTAAGCCTCTGCATCACTCTCTTGATCCTCTGCAATCCCTCTCTTAAGCCTCTGCATCATTCTCTTGAGCCCCTGCATCATTCTTTTGAGCCTCTGCATCCCTCTCTTAAGCCTCTACATCATTCTCTTGTGCCTCTGCAGCACTCTCTTGAACCTCTGCATCACTCTCTTAAGCCTCTGCATCTCTCTCTTCAGCCTCTGCATCACTCTCTTGAGCCTCTGCATCACTCTCTTGAGCCTCTACATCCCATTCTTCAGCCTCTGCATCCCTCTCTTGAGCCCCTGCATCCCTCTCTTGAGCCTCTGCATCCCTCTCTTAAGCCTCTGCATCACTGTCTTCAGCCTCTGCATCACTCTGTTAAGCCTCTGAATCACTCTCTTGAGACTCTGCATCACTCTCTTGAGCCCCTGCATCCCTCTCTCAAGCCTCTGTATCACTCTCTTGAGCCTCTGCATCACCCTCCTAAGCCTCTGCATTACTCTCTTGAGCCTCTGCATCCCTCTCCTAAGCCTCTGCCTCAGTCTCTTAAGCCTCTGCATCACTCTCTTGAGCCTCTGCATCCCTCTCTTGAGCATCTGCATCACTCTCTTCGGCCTCTTCATCCTCTCTTGAGCCTCTGCAACAACTCTCATCAGAGTCTGCATCACTCTCTTAAGCCCTCTGAATCCCTCTCTTGAGGCCTCTGCATAACTCTCTCGAGCCTCTTCATCACTCTCTTGATTCTCTGCATCACTCTCGTAAGCCTCTGAACCACTCTCTTGTGCCTCTGCATCACTCTCTTAAGCCTCTGCTTCCCTCTCTTGATACTCTGCATCCCTCTCTTAAGCCTCTGCATCACTCTTCTTAAGCTCTGCATCATTCTCTAGAGCCACTGCATCACTCTCTTAAGCCTCTGCTTCCCTCTCTTGATACTCTGCATCACTCTCATGAGCCTCTGCATCATTCTCTGGATCGTCTGCATCACTCTCTTGAGCCTCTGCATCACTCTCTTGAGCCTCTCTATCACTCTCTTGATCCTCTGCATCACTCTCTTGAGCCTCTGCACCACTCTCTTAAGCCTTGCATCCCTCTCTTAAGCCTCTGCATCATTCTCTTGAGCCCCTGCATCATTCTCTTGAGCCTCTGCATCCCTCTCTTAGGCTTTTCCATCATTCTCCTGTGCTTCTGCATCACTCTCTTAAGCCTCTGCATCTCTCTCTTGAGCCTCTGCATCACTCTCTTGAGCCTCTGCATCACTCTCATGAGCCTCTACATCCCTCTCTTGAGCCTCTGCATCAGGCTCTAATCCGGCTGAAACGTCGATATATGCAATAAAAACAGAACTTCTCCCCTTTTCAATATCTTACTCTGTATTTTACGAGAAACAAATAGTTGATTGATAAAGAAGTATTTAAGGTTAATTTCTAATCAATTATGTGTTTGCATCATTTTTATCGAATATTTAATGAATTAATAACAATAAACTGAAAATTAACAAAAACGTGAAAAAACGGTATTATATTGCCTATTTCGAAGATATTTTGTTTAAATCACATAAAGGATGATAAACGTCAAATATTGCTAAATTCGATGATTTTTAGTACGAAACAAAATGCAAGAAAACTTGCTTAAAATGCAATATTATTCGAAATTCTGAGATTTGAAAGCCAAATCACATATCGTGATACTACATGAAATAGTATCGAAATATTGGTAAAAATGAATATATATACGTAATATCAAACTACATGACAAACGTGAAAAAAATCACTATTATACCAAATTTGAGGATTTTAACTTCAAATCATAGAGCGAGGTTTCGTATTAAGAAGATCCAAGAAAAGACATTATGACAATGTTGTTTCTAATACAAATGATAAAATTCAATGCGTTTTCATTAGAATTAGCTAAAATGTTCCTGAATTTCCGTTTATATTACCGATGGAATATGTACACGTAAAACCGCTCTATTCCTGCTATAACGTCTTGAGCCTCTGCATCCCTCTCTTAAGCCTCTGCATCACTCTCTTGAGCCTCTGCATCACTCTCTTGAGCCTCTGCATCACTCTCTTGAGCCTCTGCATAACTCTCTTGATCCTCTTCATCACTCTCCTGAGCCTCTGCACTCCTCTATTAAGCCTCTTCATCACTCTCTTAAGCCTCTGCATCACTCTCTTAAGCCTCTGAATCACTCTCTTGAGCCTCTGCATAACTCTCTTGAGCCCCTGCATCCCTCTCCTAAGCCTCTGCATCACTCTCTTCAGCCTCTGCATCCCTCTCTTGAGCCTCTGCATCACTCTCTTCAGCCTCTTCATCCTCTCTTGAGCCTCTGCAACACTCTCTCAGCCTCTTGATTCTCTGCATCACTCTCGGAATCCTCTGAATCACTCTCTCTAGCCTCTGCATCACTCGCTTGAGTCTCTGCATTACTCTCTAGAGCCTCTGCATCACTCTCTTTAGCTTCTGCATCACTCTCCTAAGCCTCTGCTTCCCTCTCTTGATCCTCTGCATCACTCTCTTGAGCCTCTGCATCACTCTCTTAAGCCTCTGCATCACTCTCGTAAGCCTCTGAATCAATCTCTTGAGCCACTGTATCACTCTCTTGAGCCCCTCCATCCCTCTCATGAGCCTATGCATCCTTCTCTTCAGCCTTTGCATCACTCGCTTAAGCCTCTGCATCCATCTCTTGAGCCTCTGCATCACTCTCAAGAGCCTCTGCATCCATCTCTTGTGCCTCTTCATCCCTCATTTGAGTCTCTGCATCCCTCTCTTGAGCCTCTGCATCCCTCTCTTGGGCCTCTACATCCCTCTCTTGAGCCACTGCATCCCTCTCTTAAGCCTCTGCATCACTCTCTTAAGCCTCTGCATCACTCTCTTAAGCCTCTGAATCACTCTCTTGAGCCTCTACATCACTCTCCTGAGCCTCTGCATCACTCTCTTGAGCCTCTACATCCCACTCTTGAGCCTCTGCATCCCTCTCTAATCCTCTGCATCACTCTCTTGAGCCTCTGCAACACTCTCTTCAGCCTCTGCATCATTCTCTTAAGCCTCTGCATCCCTCTCTTGAGCCTCTGCATCCCTCTCCTAAGCCTCTGCAACACTCTCTTCGGCCTCTGCATCACTCCCTTGAGCCTTTGCATCACTCTCTTGCGCCTCTGCATCCCTCTCTAAAACCTCTGCATCCCTCTCTAAAACCTCTGCATCACTTTCTTGAGCCTCTGCCTCCCTTTCTTGAGCCTCTGCATCATACTCTTGAACTCCTGCATCCCTCTCATGAGCCTGTGCATCCCTCTCCTGAGCCTTTGCATCCCTCTCTTAAGCCTCTGCATCCCTTTTTTGAGCCTCTGCATCACTTTTTTAAGCCTCTGCATGCCTTTCTTGAGCCTCTGCATCACTTTCTTAAGCCTCGGCATCCCTTTCTTGAGCCTCTGCATCACTTGCTTAAGCCTCTGCATCCCTTTTTTGAGCCTCTGCATCACTATCTTCAGCCTCTGCAGCCCTTTTTCGAGCCTCTGCATCATTCTCTTGAACTCCTGCATCCCTCTCATGAGCCTTTGCATCCCTCTCATGAGCCTTTGCATCACTCTCTTAAGGCTCTGCTTCCCTCTCTTGAGCCTCTGCGTCACTCTCAAGAGCCTCTGCATCCCTCTCTTGTGCCGCTGAATCCCTCACTTGAGCTTCTGCATCCCTCTCTTGAGCCCCTGCATCCCTCACTTGAGCCTCTGCATCCCTTTCTTGCCCCCCTGCATTCCTCTCTTAAGCCTCTGCATCACTCTTTTAAGCCTAAGCCTCTGCATCACTCTCGTAAGCCTCTGAATCACTCTCTTGAGCCTCTGCATCCCTCTCTTCAACTCCTGCATCCCTCTCATGAGCCCTCTGCATCCCTCTCTTGACCCTTTGCATCACTCTCTTAAGCCTCTGCATCCTCTCTTGAGCCTCTGCATCACTCTCAAGAGCCTCTGCATCCCTCTCTTGAGCCTCTGCATCCGTCTCTTGGGCCTGTGCATCAATCTCTTGAGCCTCTGCATCCCTCTCTTAAGCCTCTGCAACACTCACTTCAGCCTCTGCATCACTCTCTTAAGCCTCTGCATCACTCTGTTCAGCTTGGCATCCCTCTCGTAAGCCTCTGCAACACTCCTCTTCAACCTCTGCATCACTCTCCCCAGCCTTTGCATCACTCTCTTGAGCCTCTGCATCCCTTTTTTAAGCCTCTGCATCAATTTCTTAAGACTCTGCATATTTTTATTGAGCCCCTGCATCACTCTCTTGCACTCCTGCATCCCTCTCATGAGCCTCTGGCATCCCTCTCCTGAGCCTTTGCATCACCCTCTTCCGCCTCTGCATCCCTCTCTTGAGCCTCTGCGTCACTCTCAAGAGCCTCTGCATCCTTCTCTTGTGCCTCTGCATCCCTCACTGAGCCTCTGCATCCCTCTCTTGAGCCTCTGCATCCCTCTCTGGTGCCTCTGCATAACTCTCTTAAGCCTCCTGCATCACTCTCGTAAGCCTCTGGAATCACTCTCTTCAGCCTCTGCATCCCTCTCTTGAACTCCTGCATCCCTCTCATGAGCCTCTGCATCCCTCTCTTGAGCCTTTGCATCACTCTCTCCAGCCTCTTCATCCCTCTCTTTAGCCTCTGCATCACTCTCAAGAGCCTCTGCATCCCTCTCTTCTGCCTCTGCATCCCTCACTTGAGCCTCTGCATCCCTCTCTTGAGCCTCTGCATCCCTCTCTTGAGCCTCTGCATCACTCTCTGAACCCCTGCAACCCTCTCTCTCACCTCTGCATCACTCTCTTGAGCCTCAGCATCACCCTCCTAAGCCTCTACATTACTCTCTTGAGCCTCTGCATCCCTCTGCTAAGCCTCTGCCTCACTTTCTTAAGCCTCTGCATCTACTCTCTTGAGCCTCTGCAATTCCCTCTCTTGAGCCTCTGCATCACTCTCTTCAGCCTCTTCATCCCTGTCTTGAGGCCTCTGCATAACTCCTTCGAGCCTCTGCATCACTCTCTTAATTCTCTGCATCACTCTCGTAAGCCTCTAATCACTCTCTTGAGCCTCTGCATCCCTCTCTTAAGCTTCTGCCATACCTCTCTTAAGCTTCTGCATCCCTCTCTTAAGCCTCTGCATCACTGTCTTGAGCCTCTGCATCACTCTCTAGAGCCTCTGTATCACTCTCTTCAGCCTCTGCATCACTCTCTTAAGCCTCTGCGTCCCTCTCTTTGATCCTCTGCATCACTCTCTTGAGCCTAAGCAGCACTCTCCTTGATCGAGGCTCATGAGAGGGATGCAGGAGTTCAAGAGAGTGATGAGAGTGATCCAGAGGCTCAAGAGAGTGATGCAGAGGATCAAGAGAGTGATGCAGTGGCTCGAGAGAGTGATTCAGAGGCTTTACGCGAGTGATGCGGAGGCTGAAGAGAGTGTTGCAGAGGCTGAAGAGAGGGATGAAGAGGATGAAGAGAGTAATGCAGAGGATCAAGAGAGGGATGCAGAGGCTCAAGAGCCTCCAGAGCATGCAGAGGTTTAATAGAGTGAGGCAGAGGCTTAGGAGTAGGATAAAACGTAAAAACCGCTCTAATCCGGCTGAAACGTCGATATATGCAATAAAAACAGGACTTCTCCCCTTTTTAATATCTTACTCTGTATTTTAACGAGAAACAAATTGATGATTGAAAATGAAGTAATTTAAGGTTATTATCTAATCAATTATGTGTTTGCATCATTTTTATCGTATATTTAATGAATTAATACCAATAAACTGAAAATTCACAAAACGTGGAAAAACGGCAAATATTTGCCTAATTCGATGATATTTTGTTTAAATCACATAAGGAAAAGGGGATGATAAACGTCAAAATATTGCCTAAATTCGATGATTTTTAGTACGAAACAAAATGCAAGAAAACTTGCTTAAAATGAAATATTATGCGAAATCTGAGAATTGAAGGCACAATCACATATAATGATACTACATGAAATAGTATCGAAATATTGGTAAAAAATGAATATATATACGTAATATCAAACTACATGTAAAACGTGAAAAAAGTCACTATTATACTAAATTTGAGGATTTTTAACTTCGAATCATAGAGCGAGGTTTCGTATGATCTAGATCCAAGAAAAGACATAAGACAATGTTGTTTCCAATACAAATGACAAAAACCAATGTGTTTTCATTAGAATTAACTAAAAATGTTCCTGATTTTCCGTTTATATTACCGATGGAAGATGTACACGTAAAACCGCTCTATTCCGGCTGAAACGTCGATATATGCAATAAAAAACACACTTCTCCCCTTTTCAATATCTTACTCAGTATTTTAACGAGAAACAAATAGATGATTGAAAATGAAGTATTTAAGGTTATAATCTAATCAATTATGTTTTTGCATCATTTTTATCATATATTTAATGAATTAATACCAATAAACTGAACATTTACAAAAACGCGGAAAACGGCAAAATATTGCCTAATTCGATGATATTTTGTTTAAATCACATAAAGGAAAAGGGGGATGATAAACGTCAAAATATTGCAAAATTCGATGATTTTTAGTTCAAAACAAAATGCAAGAAAACTTACTTAAAACGCAATATTATGCGAAATTCTGAGATTTGAAGTCCAAATCACATATCGTGATACTGCATGAAATAGTATCGAAGTATTGGTAAAAATGAATATATTTACGTAATATCAAACTACATGAAAAACGTGAAAAAAATCACGATTATCCCAAATTTGAGGATTTTAACTTCGAATCATAAAGCGAGGTTTCGTATTGTTTAGATCCAAGAAAAGACATATGACAATGTTGTTTCCAATACAAATGATTAAAACCAATGTGTTTTCATTAGAATTAACTAAAATGTTCCTGATTTTCCGTTTATATTACCGATGGAAGGTGTATACGTACAAACCGCTCTATTCCGGCTGAAACGTCGATATATGCAATATAAACAGAACTTCTCCCCTTTTCAATATCTTACTCTGTATTTTAACGAGAAACAATAGTTGATTGAAAATAAAGCATTTAAGGTTATTTCTAATGAATTACGTGTTTGCATCATTTTTTATCGTATATTTAATGAATTAATAACAATAAACTGAAAATTTACCAAAACGTGGAAAAACGGCAAAATATTGCCTAATTTGATGATATTTGTTTAAATCACATAAAGGAAAAGTGATGATAAACGTCAAAATGTTTCTAAATTCGATGATTTTTAGTACGAAACAAAATACAAGAAAACTTGCTTAAAATGCAATATCATGCGAAATTCTGAGATTTGAAGGCAAAATCACATATCGTGATACTGCATGAAATAGTATCGAAGTATTGGTAAAAATGAATATATTTACTTAATATGAACTACATGAAAAAACGTGAAAAAAGTCACTATTTTACCAAATTTGAGGATTTTAACTACGAATCATAAAGTGAGGTATCGTATTGTTTAGATCCATGAAAAGACATAAGGCAATGTTGTTTCCAATACAAATAATAAAAATCAATGTATTTTCATTAGAATTACCTAAAATGTTCCTGATTTTCGTTTATATTACCGATGGAAGATGTACATGTAAAACCGCTCTAATCCGGCTGAAACGTCAATATATGTAATAAAAACAGAACTTCTCCCCTTTTCAATATCTTACTCTGTATTTTAACGAGAAACAAATAGATGATTAAAAATGAAGTATTTAAGGTTATTATCTAATCAATAATGTGTTTGCATCATTTTTATCGTATATTTAATGAATTAATACCAATAAACTGAAAATTCACAAAACGGTGAAAAACCGCAAAATATTGCCTAATTCGATGATATTTTGTTTAAATCAAATAAAGGAAAAGGAATGATAAACGTCAAAATATTGCTAAATTCGATGATTTTTAGTACGAAACAAAATGCAAGAAAACTTGCTTAAAATGAAATATTATGCGAAATTCTGAGAATTGAAGGCAAAATCACATATAGTGATGCTACATAAAATAGTATCGAAATATTGGTAAAAAATGAATATATATACGTAATATCAAACTACATGTAAAACGTGAAAAAAGTCACTATTATACTAAATTTGAGGATTTTACCTTCGAATCATAGAGCGAGGTTTCGAATGATCTAGATCCAAGAAAATACATTAGACAATGTTGTTTCCAATACAAATAATAAAAACCAATGTGTTTTCATTAGAATTAACTAAAATGTTCCTGATTTTCCGTTTATATTACCGATGGAAGATATATACGTACAACCGCTCTATTCCGACTGAAACGTCGATATATGCAATAAAAACAGAACTTCTTCCCTTTTTTTTAATATCTTACTCTGTATTTTAACGAGAAACAAATAGTTGATTGAAAATGAAGCATTTAAGGTTAATTTCTAATGAATTACGTGTTTGCATCATTTTAATCGTATATATTATGAATTAATAACAATAAACTGAAAATTCACAAAAACGTGGAAAAACGGCAAAATATTGCCTAATTCGATGATATTTTGTTTAAATCATATAAAGGAAAAGTGGATGATAACGTCAAAATATTTCTAAATTCGATGATTTTTAGTACGAAACAAAATGCAAGAAAACTTGCTTAAAATGCAATATTATGCGAAATTCTGAGATTTGAAGGCCAAATCACATATCGTGATACTGCATGAAATAGTATCGAAGTATTGGTAAAAATGAACATATGTACTTAATATGAACTACATGAAAAACGTGAAAAAGTCACTATTTTACCAAATTTGAGGATTTTAACTACGAATCATAAAGCGAGGTATCGTATTGTTTAGATCCAAGAAAAGACATAAGACAATGTTGTTTCCAATACAATGATAAAAATCAATGTGTTTTCATTAGAATTACCTAAAATGTTCCTGATTTTTCGTTTATATTACCGATGGAAGATGTACACGTAATAACGCTCTATTCCGTTGAAACGTCGATATATGCAATAAAATCCGAACTTCTCCCCTTTTCAATATCTTACTCAGTATTTTAACGAGAAACAAATAGATGATTGAAAATGAAGTATTTAAGGTATAATCTAATCAATTATGTTTTTGCATCAATTTTATCATATATTTAATGAATTAATACCAATAAACTGAACATTCACAAAACGTGGAAAACGGCAAAATATTGCCTAATTCGATGATATTTTGTTTCAATCACATAAAGGAAAAGGGGATGATAAACGTCAAATATTGCAAAATTCGCTGATTTTTAGTACAAAACAAAAATGCAAGAAAACTTACTTAAAACGCAATATTATGCGAAATTCTGAGATTTGAAGTCCAAATCACATATCGTGATACTGCATGAAATAGTATCGAAGTATTGGTAAAATGAATATATTTACGTAATATCAAACTACATGAAAAACGTGAAAAAAGTCACGATTATACCAATTTTGAGGATTTAACTTCGAATCATAAAGCGAGGTTTCGTATTGTTTAGATCCAGGAAAAGACATATGACAATGTTGTTTCCAATACAAATGATAAAAACCAATGTGTTTTCATTAGAATTAACTAAAATGTTCCTGATTTTACGTTTATATTACCGATGGAAGATGTATACGTACAACCGCTCTATTCCGGCTGAAACGTCGATATATGCAATAAAACAGAACTTCTCTCCTTTTCAATATCTTACTCTGTATTTAACGAGAAACAAATAGTTGATTGAAAATGAAGCATTTAAGGTTAATTTCTAATGAATTACATGTTTGCTTCATTTTTATCGTATATTTAATGAATTAATAACAATAAATCTGAAAATTCACAAAAACGTGGAAAAAACGGCAAAATATTGCCTAATTCGATGATATTTTGTTTAAATCACTATAAAGGAAAAGTGGATGATAAACGTCAAAATATTTCTAAATTCGACGATTTTTAGTACGAACAAAATGCAAGAAAACCGGCTTTGAAATGCAATATTTATGCGAATTCTGAGATTTGAAGGCCAAATCACATATCGTGATACTGCATGAAATAGTATCGAAGTATTGGTAAAAATGAACATATTTACTTAATATGAACTACATGAAAAACGTGAAAAAAGTCACTATTTTACCAAATTTGAGGATTTTAACTACAAATCATAAAGCGAGGTAGGAGAGGGATGAGAGGCTCAAGAGAGTGATTGCAGAGGCTGAAGCGAGTGTTGCAGAGGCTCAAGAGAGGGAGGAAGAGGCTGAAGAGAGTGATGCACAGGCTCAAGAGAGGGATGCAGAGGCTCAAGAGAGTGATGCAGAGGCTTAAGAGAGTGAGGCAGAGGCTTAGGAGAGGGATGCAGAGGCTCAAGAGAGTAATGCAGAGGCTTAAGAGGGTGATGCAGAGGCTCAAGAGAGTGATGCAGAGGCTTGAGAGAGGGATGCAGGGGATCAAGAGAGTGATGCAGAGGCTCAAGAGAGTGATTCAGAGGCTTAAGAGAGTGATGCAAAGGCTTAAAAGAGGGATGCTAGAGGCTCAAGAGAGGTATGCAGAGGCCCAAGAAAGGGATGCATAGGCTCAAGAGAGGGATGCAGAGGCTCAAGTGAGGGATGCAGAGGCTAAAGAGAGGGATGCAGAGGCTCATGAGAGTGATGCAGAGGCTTAAGAGAGTGATGCAAAGGCTTAAGTGAGGGATGCAGAGGATAAAGAGAGTGATGCAGAGGCTCGAGAGAGTGATGCAGAGGCCTCAAGAGAATGATTCAGAGGCTTAGAGGAGTGATGCAAAGGCTGAAGAGTGTTGCAGAGGCTTAAAAGAATGATGCAGAGGCTGAAGAGAGTGTTGCAGAGGCTTAAGAGAGGGATGCAGAGGCTCAAGCGAGTGATGCAGAGGCTCAAGAGAGTGATGCAGAGGCTCAAGAGAGTGATGCAGAATTTGAAGAGAGAGATGCAGAGGCTTAAGAGAGTGATGCAGAGGACAAAGAGAGTGATGCAGAGGCTCGAGAGAGTGATGCAGAGGCCTCAAGAGAATGATTCAGAGGCTTAAGAGAGTGATGCAAAGGCTGAAGAGAGTGCTGCAGAGGCTTAAAAGAATGATGCAGAGGCTGAAGAGAGTGTTGCAGAGGCTGAAGAGAGTGTTGCAGAGGCTGAAGAGAGTGTTGCAAAGGCGAAAGAGAGTGTTGCAGAGGCTTCAGAGAGGGATGCAGAGGCTCAAGAGAGTAATGCAGAGTCTCAAGAGAGTGATGCAGAGGCTCATGAGAGTGATGCACAGGCTTAGGAGAGGATGCAGAGGCTCAAGAGAGTGATGTATAGCCCCAAGAGAGTGATGCATGAGGCTCAGGAGAGGGATGCAGAGGATAAAGAGAGTGATGCAGAGGCTCAAGAGAGTGATGCAGAGGCTCAACAGAGGGATTCAGAGGCATATGAGAGTGATGCAGAGGCTTAAGAGAGTGATGCAGAGGCTTAGGAGAGGGATGCAGAGGCTCAAGAGAGGATGCAGAGGCTCAAGAGAGGGATGAATAGGCTCAAGAGAGGGATGCAGAAGCTCAAGAGAGGGATGCAGAGGCTAAAGTGAGTGATGCAGATGCACAAGAGAAAGATGCAGAGGCAATTGAGAGTGATGCAGAGGTTCAAGAGAGGGATGCAGAGGCTTAAGAGAGTGATGCAGAGGCTCAAGAGAGTGATGCAGAGGCTCAAGAGAATGATGCAGAGGCTCAAGAGAGTGATGCAGAGGATCAAGAGCGGGATGCAGAGGCTTAAGAGAGTGATGCAGAGGCTCTAGAGAGGGATGCAGAGGCTCAAGAGAGGGATGAATAGGCTCAAGAGAGGCATGCAGAGGCTCAAGAGAGTGATGCAGAGGCTAAAGAGAGTGATAAAGAGGCTCAAGAGAGTGATGCAGAGGCTCAAGGGAGTGATGCAGAGGCTTAAGAGAAGCATGCAGAGGCTTAAGAGAGGGATGCAGAGGCTCAAGAGAAGGATGCAGAGACTCAAGAGAGTGGTTTTGAGGCTAACGAGAGTGATGCAGAGGCTTAAGAGAGTGAGGCAGAGGCTTAGGAGAGGGATGCAGAGGCTCAAGAGAGTGATGCAGAGGCTCAAGAGAGTGATGCAGACGATCAAGTGAGTGATGCAAAGCTCAAGAGAGTGATGAAGAGGATCAAGAGACGGAAGCAGAGGCTCTGCTTAAGCCTCTGCATCCCGCTCTTGATCCTCTGCATCACTCTCTTGAGCCTCTGCATCATTCTCTTGAGCCTCTGCATCACTCTCTTCAGCCTCTGCATCTCTCTCTAGAGCCTCTGCATCACTCTCTTCAGCCTCTGCGTCACTCTCCTAAGCCTCTGCTTCCCTCTCTTGATCCTCTGCATCACTCTCTTGAGCCTCTGCATCCCTCTCTTGACTTCTTGCATCCCTCTAATGAGCCTCTACATCCCTTCCTTGAGCCTTTGCATCACTCTCTTAAGCCTCTGCATCCCTTTCTAGAGCCTCTGCATCACTCTCAAGTGCCTCTGCATCCCTCTCTTCATCCTCTGCATCACTCTTTTGAGCCTCTGCATCATTCTCTTGAGCCTCTGCATCCCTCTCTTAAGCCTCTACATCATTCTCTTGGGCCTCTGCATCACTCTCTTGAGCCTCTGCATCATTCTCTTAAGCCTCTGCATCTGTCTCATCAGACTCGACATCACTCTCTTGAGCCTCTGCATCCCTCTCCTAAGCCTTTGCATCACTCACTTAAGCCTCTGCATCACTCGCTTCAGCCTCTGCATCCCTCTCTTGAGCCTCTGCATCATTCTCCTAAGCCCCTGCATCACTCTTTGTGCCTCTGCATCCCTCTCTTAGGCCTCTGCATCACTCTCTTAAGCCTCTGCATCCCTCTCTTGAACCTCTGAATCCCTCTTTTGAGCCTCTACAACACTCTCTTGAGCCTCTGCATCACTCTCTTGAGCCTCTGCATCACTCTCTTGAGCCTCTGCATCGCTCTTAAGGCGCTGCGTCACTTCTTAAGCCTCTGCATCACTCTCTTAGCCTCTGCATCACTCTCTTAAGCCTCTGCATCTCTCTCTTCAGCCTCTGCATCACTCTCTTGAGCCTCTGCGTCCCTCTCTTATGCCTCTGCATCACTCACTTAAGCCTCTGCATCACTCTCTTCAGCCTCTGCATCATTCTCCTAAGCCTCTGCTCACTCTCTTGAGCCTCTGCATCACTCTCTTGAACCTCTGCATCACTCTCTTGAGCCTCTGCATCCCTCTCTTAAGGCGCTGCGTCACTCTCTTAAGCCTTTACATCACTCTCTTAGCATCTTCATCACTCTCTTGAGCCTCTGCATCACTCTCTTGAGCCTCTCAATCACTCTCTTAAGCCTCTGTATCACTCTCTTCAGCCTCTGCATCCTCTAATGAGCCTCTGCATCCCTCTCTTGAGCCTTTGCATCACTCTCTTAAGCCTCTCCATCCCTTTCTTGAGCCTCTGCATCACTCTTTTGAGTCTCTGCATCCCTCTCTTAAGCCTCTGCATCACTCTCTTGCGCCTCTGCAACTCTCTTTTCAGCCTCTGCATCACTCTCTTGAGGCCTCTGCATCACTCTCTTAAGCCTCTGCATCACTCTCTAGAGCCTCTGCAACACTTTTATCAGCTTCTGCATCACTCTCTTAAGCCTCTGCTTTCCCTCTCTTGATCCTCAGCATCACTCTCCTGAGCCTCTGCATCCGTCTCCTGAACCTTTGCATCACTCTCGTAAGCCTCTGCATCCCTCTCTTGAACCTCTGTGTCACTCACAAGACCCTCTGCATCCCTCTCTTGTGCCTCTGCATCCCTCACCTGAGTCTCTACATCCCTCTCTTGAGCCTCTGCTTCCCTCTTTTAAGCCTATGCATCACTCTCTTATGCCTCTGCTTCCCTCTCTTAAACCTCTGCATCACTCTCGTAAGCCTCTGAATCACTCTCTTGAGCCTCTGCATCCCTCTCTTGAGCCTCTGCATCCCTCCCTTAAGCCTCTGCATCACTCTCTTAAGCCTCTGAATCACTCTCTAAAGCCTCTGCATCACTCTTCAGCCTCTGCATCACTCTCTCAAGCCTCTGCTTCCCTCTCTTGATCCTATGAATCACTCTCTTGAGCTTCTACATCACTCTCTTGATCGTCTGCATCACTCTCTTTAGCCTCTGCATCACTCTCTTGAGCCTCTGCATCCCTCTCCTAAGCCTCTACCTCACTCTCTTAAGCCTCTGCATCACTCTCGTTAGCCTCAAAATCACTCTCTTGAGCCTCTGCATCCCTCTCTTGAGCCTCTGCATCACTCTCTTGAGCCTCTTTATCACTCTCTTAAACCTCTGCATCCCGCTCTTGATCCTCTGCATCACTCTCTTGAGCCTCTGCATCATTCACTTGAGCCTCTGCATCACTCTCTTGAGCCTCTGCATCACTCTCTTAAACCTCTGCCTTTCTCTCTTGAGCCTCTGCATCACTCTCTTGAGCCTCTGCATCCCTCTCATGAGCCTCTGCATCCCTCTCTTAAGCCTCTGCATCACTCTCTAAAGTCTCTGCATCACTCTCTTCAGCCTCTGCATCACTCTCTCAAGCCTCTGCTTCCCTCTCTTGATCCTCTGCATCACTCTCTTGAACTTCTGCATCACTCACTTGATCGTCTGCATCACTCTCTTGAGCCTCTGCATCACTCTCTTGAGCCTCTGCATCCCTCTCCTAAGCCTCTGCCTCACTCTCTTAAGCCTCTGCATCACTCTCGTTAGCCTCAAAATCACTCACTTGATCGTCTGCATCCCTCTCCTGAGCCTCTGCATCCTTCTCTTGAGCCTCTGCATCCCTCTCTTAAGCCTCTGCATCCCTCTCTTAAGCCTCTGCATCACTCTCTTGAGCTTCTGCATCACTCTCTTGAGCCTCTGCATTCATCTCCTAAGCCTATGCAACACTCTCTTCAACCTATGCATCACTCTTTTAAGCTACTGCAACACTCTCTTCAGCCTCTGCATCACTCTCTTGAGCCTCTGCATCTCTCTCTAGAGCCTCTGCATCACTCTCTTCAGCCTCTGCTTCCCTCTCTTGATCCTCTGCATCACTCTCTTGAGCCTCTGCATCACTCTCTTGATCCTCTGCATCACTCTCTTGAGCGTCTGCATCCCTCTCTTGACTTCTTGCATCCCTCTAATGAGCCTCTACATCCCTTTCTTGAGCCTTTGCATCACTCTCTTAAGCCTCTGCATCCCTTTCTAGAGCCTCTGCATCACTCTCAAGTGCCTCTGCATCCCTCTCTTCATCCTCTGCATCACTATTTTGAGCCTCTGCATCTATCTCTTGAGCCTCTGCATCCCTCTCTTAAGCCTCTACATCACTCTCCTGAGCCTCTGCATCATTCTCTTAAGCCTCTGCATCTGTCTCTTCAGACTCTACATCACTCTCTTGAGCCTCTGCATCCTCCTAAGCCTTTGCATCACTCACTTAAGCCTCTGCATCACTCTCTTCAGCCTCTGCATCCCTCTTGAGCCTCTGCATCATCTCCTAAGCCCTGCATCACTCTCTTTGCCTCTGCATCCTCTCTCAGCCTCTGCATCACTCTCTCTCTCCCTCTCTGCCTCACTCTCGGCCTCTCTCACCTCTCACTCTCTTAAGCCTCTGCATCCCTCGCTTGAACCTCTGAATCCCTCTTTTGAGCCTCTACAACACTCTCTTGAGCCTCTGCATCACTCTCTTGAGCCTCTGCATCACTCTCTTGAGCCTCTGCATCACTCTCTTGAGCCTCTGCATCACTCTCTTGAGCCTCTGCATCACTCTCTTAAGGCGCTGCGTCACTCTCTTAAGCCTCTGCATCACTCTCTTTAGCCTCTGCATCACTCACTTAAGCCTCTGCATCACTCTCTTCAGCCTCTGCATCATTCTCCTAAGCCTCTGCCTCACTCTCTTGAGCCTCTGCATCACTCTCTTGAGCCTCTGCATCACTCTCTTGAGCCTCTGCATCCCTCTTAAGGCGCTGCGTCACTCTCTTAAGCCTTTACATCACTCTCTTTAGCATCTTCATCACTCTCTTGAGCCTCTGCATCACTCTCTTGAGCCTCTCAATCACTCTCTTAAGCCTCTGTATCACTCTCTTCAGCCTCTGCATCCCTCTAATGAGCCTCTGCATCCCTCTCTTGAGCCTTTGCATCACTCTCTTAAGCCTCTGCATCCCTTTCTTGAGCCTTTGCATCACTCTTTTGAGTCTCTGCATCCCTCTCTTAAGCCTCTGCATCACTCTCTTGAGCCTCTGCAACCTTCGTTTAAGCCTCTGCAACACTCTCTTCAGCCTCTGCGTCAATCTCTTAAGCCTCTGCATCCCTCTCTTGATCCTCTGCAACACTCCCTTGAGCCTCTGCATCACTCTCTTGCGCCTCTGCAACTCTCTTTTCAGCCTCTGCATCAGTCTCTTGAGGCCTCTGCATCACTCTCTTAAGCCTCTGCATCACTCTCTAAAGCCTCTGCATCACTTTTATCAGCTTCTGCATCACTCTCTTAAGCCTCTGCTTTCCCTCTCTTGATCCTCACAAAGAGTAGTAAATTCTCTTATTTGCAAGGCCAATTATCAGGTGAGGCTAAAACAGTAGTATCCCATCTGAGATTAACTAATGACGGCTATGATCTGGCAGTAAAACTCCTCAAGGATAATTATGCTGATCCAGAAGTAAGAACATCACATTTAGTTCATGAGCTGTTGCATTTACCCCCACCGGAGGCTTCAGCTGATTCACTCCAAGTCTTCAAGCTGGAGATAGAATCATTGATCAATGCCCTCAGCCTGACAGCAGATACAAACGGGGCTGAGTGGGTCTTGAAAATAATTGTCCAGGAGAAAAAACCTAGGGACATATGAGACAAATGGGTGCTCATTACAATAAAAGCATCTTATTCATGAATGAAATATCTGAAGGTTTAAAGTCAGTAGTTCATCAATTACGAACACATGACAAATTAAAACCACCAAGTAAACCCTCAGAAACCAATAATAGTAAACCACAGAGTACCAAAGGTACTCCAAATCAATCTAGACAATATAATTCAACACCAAAGTGGAACAGTAGCAGTGTGGGCGTATATGCAGTGGGACCCTCCAAGCCTATAGTTACTGTGTCATCCAAGAACGTGACACCAAAGGGTACTGGAAGCTATGGAACATGTTTGTTCTGCAATGAGAAACATTCAATGTACCACTGCTCTAATTTTCCTGATAGTACGCCCGTGTTGAGCGACTCAAAGATTTGCAACATTGCACGAGGTGCCTCAGAAAACATAACAACAACGACTGTGATACCCAATTACACACCTGTAATAGGTGTAACAAAGGTCAGCACCATGCAGCATTGTGCAGAGACACCAAAACAACGTCTCCAAACCCCAAGGTGGAAGATAGCATTCCCACCACAGTACAGTGCTGCAAGGTGCAACAAACGAAGAGTGTCCAATCGGCAAAGTCTAAAGGTAATACGACTTTGCCTACTGCCCAAATTACCATCCTGAATAAGAGGGCCAAGGTCCATACCCGTGGGTTGTTTGACCAAGGATCCCAGAGAACATATGTCACTAAAAAGTTGGCAGATGAACTACAATTAAAGCCTGTAGCCCAGATGTCATTCAACATCTCAGGGTTTGTAACAGATGCAGGACCTCAAGTCTACCAGGTGGTACAACCATCAGTACGCTTAGGCAGGTACGTCTGTCGAGTACAAGCCATTGTGGTGGACAAAATACCAGTAGACCTACAAGTTCAAGGTCTGAGAGCAACAGCCAAATTCCTGAGAAATAGAGGAATAAAATTGGCAGATAATATTAAGTCTGATCACCTCACCGACTTCGGTCTCCTTGTAGGGACAGACTATTGCCATCGATTCATCGGTAGCCCTACTAAATATCAGGGCATAACCATGTTAAACTCTGCAGGAGGTAAATTACTCTCAGGCCCAGTATCAAGCCTGAGGAGACCTATGCCTGCAGATAAACAATACCAGTAGAAATCTAAATTTGTCAGCTGATTATATTTCTCCAGTAGCATTGTACTAGGAGATTACAGCTGACTATACCAACAGAGGTTGATGTTAGTATCATCATTTGAAGCTGAAGATGAGTTCATGAGGCCTCAGTGGCAAATCAGTGAACAGTAGCCTAAAACAGCTACAAGTCACTGCGACCAATGTCACTGAACCCACTGCAGTCTCAGAACCATACTTTACTTTAATGATGAGCTATTCAATCTTCTGAATCAATTAACTAAATTAAACCCCAATAAATCTGATGACTGATTCGATACATTTATTATTTAATCAAGATGTATTCCATGGGCCTCAGTGTTTATATATCAGTGACCAGTTACCTGAACAAACTCCAAGTTATATCTAATGTCACTGATCTCACTGCAGTCCCTGAATCATACTTGACTGTAGTACTTGATCACATTTAGTCTTCTGGGTTAAATAATATGTAATTAGGCTTGAATATTAGCCTTTCAAGAGTTGACAGAGAAATGAAATCGCATTAGACTTCTAATCCCTGCAACTCTAGTACGGGACATCCGTCCTGTACGAACAGACGCACAAATGTGTGATTACTAACTACTAACATCAAATTAATCTAATAATTCGAAGGAGGAGTATCGGTGTTCGTCTGTTCTAAATAGGACTTCGACCCGTGAGCAGCCCCAGGGGAATTATGTGGAAAATCCGACACCATTTAATAATCATACAGACAGATAATTGCTGCTGTATAAACAAGTTAACCCATAGAAAACGTAACTTGTAGTGGAATTACCGTCTAAAGAAAACGGGATATCATCACCACATACTATTATATTCACCACCTATTATGGTGGGAATTATTCTTAAATACATTAGTCTTTGGACTTTACCATCATAAAAACATCTTATATAAATTAACTTAATTATCAATATTAAAGTAGAGTAAATGTGACCCTTCTATCACTTATTGACATCTGGACAATGTAAGCCAGGCGTCACAGTGAGGAAGGAGGGGCAGCCATTGTTGTTGTCACCTCCGAGACGTGTGGAGCAAATTCGGCTCCTATTATATCTGGACAATGTCGGCCAGTAGCGTCAGTAGTATGGAGTGTTAGACATTGTCATTGTTTATACTAGACCAGAGAGGCTCACGGGAGCAAATACGGCTCCTGTTAATTTTACTTGGAGGAAGTGTTATGGAAACCAAAGGTGTACCATCTCCAACACGCTGTCATCAAATCAAGTTAAGTGTTCTTTCCGAAACCCATTATCTATCATTAGTGGCCATTAATGTCATTGGGTAGGGTTAGCCGATTAGAGCCTCAAACTAAAGGTAATTAAGCCAGGTCTTCATTGTTCCATGTACAGTGTTCTCTGATATACTTGTCATATATAGGATTCTGGCTTTACAGCTAGCGCCCTTTTAACAGGTCAAGACGAGGAAGCAAGACTTTGTGCACCAGTTACTGGGTGATGGAAGCTACCTCAAAGAGGATAATTTGGTGTCTACATCCTAGTTATACCTGTTTGGACTAAAGCCTGCTGTCCTATAAGATAAGGAACCTCTTCAATGTATGTAGTCTATTACTGTAGTTTGATTGGCTGCATATATATAAATTTAATAAACCCCTCTAATGTGTAGAGGATCGATTTGTGAGATTAAGAGATTATTGCAGAAATACAGTCCACTTATCATTATACAAATTGCTATCGAAGTATATAAATTAACATAAATATATATTCATATAAATTAAATAAATATAAATCTCACAGGTCGGTTCCCACAGATGCAGGAGTTCAAGAGAGTGATGCAGAGGCTCAAGAAAGGGATGCAGAGGCTTAAGAAAGTGATGCAGAGACTCAAAAAAGAGATGCAGATGCTTAAGAGAGTGATCCAGAGGCTGAAGAGAGTGTTGCAGAGGCTTAGGAGAGGGATGCAGAGGCTCAAGAGAGGGATGCAGAGGCTTAAGAGAGTGATGCAGAGGCTGAAGAGAGTGTTGCAGAGGCCTAAGAGAGGGATGCAGAGGATCAGGCGAGTGATGCAAAGGCTCAAGAGAGTGATGCAGAGGCTTAAGAGAGGGATGCAGAGGCTCAAGAGAGGGATGTAGAGGCTCAAGAGAGTGATGCAGAGGCTCAAGAGAGTGATGCAGAGGCTCAAGAGAGAGATGCAGAGGCTTAAGAGAGTGATGCAGAGGTTCAAGAGAGTGATGCAAGGCACAGGAGAATGATGTAGAGGCTTAAGAGAGGGATGCAGAGGCTCAAGAGAATGATGCAGGGGCTCAAGAGAATGATGCAGAGGCTTAAGAGAGGGATGCAGAGGCTTAAGAGAGTGATGCAGAGGCTCAAGAGAGTGATGCAGAGGCTCAAGAGAGTGATAGAGAGGCTCAAGAGAGTGATGCAGAGGCTCAAGAGAGTGATGCAGACAATGAAGAGAGTGATGCAGAGGCTCAAGAGAGTGATGCAGAGTATCAAGAGAGGGAAGAAGAGGCTTAAGAGAGTGATGCAGTGGGTCTAGAGAATGATGCAGAGGCTTAAGAGAATGATGCAGAGGCTTAAGAGAGGGATGCAGAGGCTTAAGAGCGGGATGCAGAGGCTGAAGAGAATGATGCAGAGGCTCAAGAGAGTGATGCAGAGGCACAGAAGAGTGATGTAGAAGCTCAAGAGAGTGATGCAGAGGATCAAGAGAGTGATGCAGAGGCTCAACAGTGTGATGCAGAGGCTGAATAGAGTGTTGCAGAGGCTGAAGAGAGGGATGCAGAGGATCAAGAGGGTGATGCAGAGCCTCAAGAGAGTGATGGAAAGGCTCTAGAGAGGGTTGGAAATGCCCAAGAGAGTGATGCAGATGCTCAAGAGAGGGATGCAGAGGATGAAGAGAGTGATGCAGAGGCTCGAGAGAGTGATGCAGAGGCTCAAAAGAGGAATTCAGAGGCTCAAGAGAGGGATGCAGAGGCTGATGAGAGTGTTGCAGAGGCTCAAGAGAGGGATGCAGAGGCTCTAGAGAGTGATGCAGAGACTCAAGAGAGTTATGCAGAGGGTCAAGAGAGTGAAGCAGAGGCTTACGAAAGTGATGCAAAGGCTCAAGAGAGGGATGTAGAGGCTCAAGAGAGTGATGCAGGAGCTCAAGAGAATGATGCAGAGGCTCAAGAGAGTGATGCAGAGGCTCAAGAGAGTGATGCAGAGGCTCAGGAGAGGGATGCAGAGGCTCAAGAGAGGGATGCAGAGATTGAAAAGAGTGATGAAGAGGCTCAAGAAAGTGATGCAGAGGCTTAAGAGAGTGATGCCGAGGCTCAAGAGAGTGATGCAGAGGCTCAAGAGAGGGATGCCGAGGCTCAAGAGAGTGATGCCTCGGCATCACTCTCAGGAGAGGATGCTCAGGAGAGGATGCTCTGGAGAGTGATGCAGAGGCTGAAGAGAGAGATGCAGAGGCTTAAGAAAGTGATGCAGAGGTTCAAGAGAGTGATGCAGAGGCACAAGAGAATGATGTTGAGACTTAAGAGAGTGATGCAGAGGCTCAAAATAGGGATGCACAGGCTTAAGAGGGTGATGCAGTGGCTCAAGAGAGTAATGCAGAGGTTCAAGAGAGGGATGCAGAGGCTGAAGAGAGTGATTCAGAGACTCAAGAGAGTTATGCAGAGGCTATAGAGAGTGGGGCAGAGGCTTACGACAGTGATGCAGAGGCTCAAGAGAGGATGTAGAGGCTCAAGAGAGTGATGCAGAAGCTTAAGAGAGTGATGCAGAGGCTTAAGAGAGTGATGCAGAGGCTCAAGAGAGGGATTCAGAGGCTCAAGAGATGGATGCAGAGGCTTAAGAGAGTGATGCAGAGGCTGAAGAGAGTGTTGCAGAGGCTTAAGAGAGGGATGCAAAGGTTCAAGAGAGTGATGCAAAGGTTCAAGAGAGTGATGCAAAGGTTCAGAGAGTGATGCCGTTCGACGTGATATATCGACGTTTCAGCCGGATTAGAGCGGTTTTACGTGTACATCTTCCATCGGTAATTTAAACGGAAAATCAGGAACATTTTAGTTAATTCTAATGAAAACGCATTGATTTTTATCATTTGTATTGGAAAAACATTGTCATATGTCTTTTCTTGGATCTTCTTAATAGGAAACCTCGCTCTATGATATGAAGTTAAAATCCTCAAATTTGGTATAATAGTGAATTTTTTCACGTTTTTCATGTATTTGATATTACGTATATATATATATTTTTTACCAATATTTCAATACTATTTCATGTAGTATCACGATATGTGATTTGGCCTTCAAATCTCAGAATTTCGCATAATATTGCATTTTCAGCAATATTTTAAGCAAGATTCTTACATTTTGTTTTGGACTAAAAATCATTAAATTTAGCAATATTTTGACGTTTATCATCCCCTTTTCCTTTATGTGATTAAAACAAAATATCATCGAATTAGGCAATTTTTAGCCTTTTTTCCACGTTTTTGTGAATTATCAGTTTATTGGTATTAATTCATTAAATATACGATAAAAATGATGCAAACACATAATTGATTAGATAATACCCTTATATACTTCATTTTCAATCATCTATTTGTTTCTCGTTAAAATACTGAGTGAGATATTGAAAAGGGGAGAAGTTCGCTTTTTATTGCATATATCGACGTTTCAGCCGGAATAGAGCGGTTTTACATGTACATCTTCTATCGGTAATTTAAACGGAAAATCAGGAACATTTTAGTTAATTCTAATGAAAACACATTAATTTTTATCATTTGCATCGGAAACAACATTTTCATATGTCTTTTCTTGGATCTAAATAATACGAAACCTCGCTCTATGATTCGAAGTTAAAATCCTCAAATTTGGTATAATAGTGACTTTTTTCACGTTTTTCATGTAGTTTGATATTACGTATATATATTCATTTTTACCAAAACTTCGATACTATTTCATGTAGTATCACGGTATGTGATTTGGCCTTCAAATCTCAGAATTTCGTATAATATTGCATTTTAAGCAAGTTTTCTTGCATTTTGTTTCATACTAAAAATCATCGAATTTAGCAATATTTTGACGTTTATCATCCCCTTTTCCTTTATGTGATTTAAACAAAATATCATCGAATTAGTCAATATTTTGCCGTTTTTCCACGTTTTTGTGAATTCTCAGTTTCTTCGTATTAATTCATTAAATATACGATAAAAATGATGCAAACACATAATTGATTAGAAATTAACCTTAAATACTTCATTTTCAATCAATTATTTGTTTCTCGTTAAAATACAGAGTAAGATATTGAAAAGGGGAGAAGTTCTGTTTTTATTGCATATATCGACGTTTCAGCCGGATTAGAGCGGTTTTACGTGTACATCTTCCATCGGTAATATAAACGGAAAATCAGGAACATTTTAGTTAATTCTAATGAAAACGCATTGATTTTTATCATTTGTATTGGAAAAACATTGTCATATGTCTTTTCTTGGATCTTCTTAATAGGAAACCTCGCTCTATGATATGAAGTTAAAATCCTCAAATTTGGTATAATAGTGACTTTTTTCACGTTTTTCATGTAGTTTGATATTACGTATATATATATATTTTTTACCAATATTTCAATACTATTTCATGTAGTATCACGATATGTGATTTGGCCTTCAAATCTCAGAATTTCGCATAATATTGCATTTTAAGCAAGTTTTCTTGCATTTTGTTTCGTACTAAAAATCATCGAATTTAGCAATATTTTGACGTTTATCATCCTTTATGTGATTTAAACAAAATATCTTCGAATTAGGCAATATTTTGCCGTTTTTCCACGTTTTTGTGAATTATCAGTTTATTGTTATTAATTCATTAAATATACGATAAAAATGATGCAAACACATAATTGATTAGAAATTAACCTTAAATACTTCATTTTCAATCAACTAATTGTTTCTCGTAAAATACAGAGTTAGATATTGAAAAGGGGAGAAGTTCTGTTTTTATTGCATATATCGACGTTTCAGCCGGATTAGAGCGGTTTTACGTGTACATCTTCCATCGGTAATATAAACGGGATATCAAGAACATTTTTGTTAATTCTAATGAAAAAGCACTGATTTTTATCATTTGTATCGGAAACAACATTGTCATATGTCTTTTCTTGGATCTTCTTAATACGAAACCTCGCTTTATGATTTGAAGTTAAATCCTCAAATATGGTAAAATATGACTTTTTCACGTTTTTCATGTAGTGTGATTTTATGTAAACATATTCGTTTTTACCCAATATTTCGATACTACTTCATGTTTTCTCACGATATGTGATTTAGCCGTCATATCGCAGAATTTCGCAAATTTTGCGTTTTTAAGCAAGATTCTTACATTTTGTTTTGGACTAAAAATCATTAAATTTAGCAATATTTTGACGTTTATCATCCCTTTTCCTTTATGTGATTAAAACAAAATATCATCGAATTAGGCAATTTTTAGCCTTTTTCCACGTTTTTGTGAATTATCAGTTTATTGGTATTAATTCATTAAATATACGATAAAAATGATGCAAACACATAATTGATTAGATAATAACCTTATATACTTCATTTTCAATCATCTATTTGTTTCTCGTTAAAATACTGAGTGAGATATTGAAAAGGGGAGAAGTTCGCTTTTTATTGCATATATCGACGTTTCAGCCGGAATAGAGCGGTTTTACGTGTACATCTTCTATCGGTAATATAAACGGAAAATCAGGAACATTTTAGTTAATTCTAATGAAAACACATTAATTTTTATCATTTGCATCGGAAACAACATTTTCATATGTCTTTTCTTGGATCTAAATAATACGAAACCTCGCTCTATGATTCGAAGTTAAAATCCTCAAATTTGGTATAATAGTGACTTTTTTCACGTTTTTCATGTAGTTTGAAATTACGTATATATATTCATTTTACCAAAACTTCGATACTATTTCATGCAGTATCACGATATGTGATTTGGCCTTCAAATCTCGGAATTTCGTATAATATTGCATTTTTAAGCAAGTTTTCTTGCATATTGTTTCGTACTAAAAATCATCGAATTTAGCAATATTTTGACGCTTATCATCCCCTTTTCCTTTATGTGATTTAAACAAAATATCATCGAATTAGTCAATATTTGCCGTTTTTCCACGTTTTTGTGAATTCTGTTTATTCGTATTAATTCATTAAATATACGATAAAAATGATGCAAACACATAATTGATTAGAAATTAACCTTAAATACTTCATTTTCAATCAATTGTTTGTTTCTCGGTTAAATACAGAGTAAGATATTGAAAAGGGGAGAAGTTCTGTTTTTATTGCATATATCGACGTTTCAGCCGGATTAGAGCGGTTTTACGTGTACATCTTCCATCGGTAATATAAACGGAAAATCAGGAACATTTTAGTTAATTCTAATGAAAACGCATTGATTTTTATCATTTGTATTGGAAAAACATTGTCACATGTCTTTTCTTGGATCTTCTTAATAGGAAACGTCGCTCTATGATATGAAGTTAAAATCCTCAAATTTGGAATTATAGTGACTTTTTTCACGTTTTTCATGTAGTTTGATATTACGTATATATATATTTTACCAATATTCAATACTATTTCATGTGGTATCACGATATGTGATTTGGCCTTCAAGTCTCAGAATTTCGCATAATATTGCATTTTAAGCAAGTTTTCTTGCATTTTGTATCGTACTAAAAATCATCGAATATAGCAATATTTTGATGTTTATCATCCCCTTTTCTTTATATGATTTAAACAAAATATCATCGAATTAGGCAATATTTTGCCGTTTTTCCACGTTTTTGTGAATTCTCAGTTTATTGGTATTAATTCATTAAATATACGATAAAAATGATGCAAACACATAATTGATTAGAAATTAACCTTAAATACTTCATTTTCAATCAACTATTTGTTTCTCGTTAAATTCAGAGTAAGATATTGAAAAGGGGAGAAGTTCTGTTACATCTTCCATCGGTAATATAAACGGAAAATCAGGAACATTTTAGTTAATTCTAATGAATACACATTCATTTTATCATTTGTATCGGAAACAACATTGTCATATGTCTTTTCTTGGATATTCTTAATACGAAACACCTCGCTTTATGATTTGAAGTTAAAATCCTCAAATATGGTAAAATATTACTTTTTTCACGTTTTTCATGTAGTGTGATTTTACGTAAATATATTCGTTTTTACCCAATATTTCGATACTACTTCATGTTTTCTCACGATATGTGATTTTGGCCGTCATATCTCAGAATTTCTCAAATTTTGCGTTTTTAAGCAAGATTCTTACATTTTGTTTTGTACTAAAAATCATTAAATTTAGCAATATTTTGACGTTTATCCTCCCCTTTTCCTTTATGTGATTTAAACAAAATATCATCGAATTAGGCAATTTTTAGCCTTTTTTCCACGTTTTTGTGAATTATCAGTTTATTGGTATTAATTCATTAAATATACGATAAAAATGATGCAAACACATAATTGATTAGAAATTAACCTTAAATACTTCATTTTCAACCATCTATTTGTTTCTCGTTAAAATACCGAGTGAGATATTGAAAAGGGGAGAAGTTCTGTTTTTATTGCATATATCGACGTTTTAGCCGGATTAGAGCGGTTTTACGTGTACATCTTCTATCGGTAATATAAACGGAAAATCAGGAACATTTTAGTTAATTCTAATGAAAACACATTAATTTTTATCATTTGCATCGGAAACAACATTTCATATGTCTTTTCTTGGATCTAAATAATACGAAACCTCGCTCTATGATTCGAAGTTAAAATCCTCAAATTTGGTATAATTGTGACTTCTTTCACGTTTTTCATGTAGTTTGATATTACGTATATATATTCATTTTTACCAAAATTTCGATACTATTTCATAGTATCACGATATGTGATTTGGCCTTCAAATCTCAGAATTTCGTATAATATTGCATTTTAAGCAAGTTTTCTTGCATTTTGTTTCGTACTAAAAATCATCGAATTTAGCAATATTTTGACGTTTATCATCCCCTTTCCTTTATGTGATTTAAACAAAATATCATCGAATTAGTCAATATTTTGCCGTTTTTCCACGTTTTTGTGAATTCTCAGTTTATTGGTATTAATTCATTAAATATACGATAAAAATGATGCAAACACATAATTGATTAGAAATTAACCTTAAATACTTCATTTTCAATCAATTATTTGTTTCTCGTTAAAATACAGAGTAAGATATTTAAAAGGGGAGAAGTTCTGTTTTTATTGCATATATCGACGTTTTAGCCGGATTAGAGCGGTTTTACGTGTACATCTTCCATCGGTAATATTAACGGAAAATCAGGAACATTTTAGTTAATTCTAATGAAAACGCATTGATTTTTATCATTTATATTGGAAACAACATTGTCATATGTCTTTTCTTGGATCTTCTTAATACGAAACCTCGCTCTATGATTTGCAGTTAAAATCCTCAAATTGGTATAATAGTGACTTTTTTAACGTTTTTCATGTAGTTTGATATTACGTATATATTCTTTTTACCAAAATTTCGATACTATTTCATGTATCACAATATGAGATTTGGCCTTCAATCTCAGAATTTCGCATAATTGCATTTTAAGCAAGTTTTCTTGCATTTTGTTTCGTACTAAAAATCATCGAATTTAGCAATATTTTGACGTTTATCATCCTTTATGTGATTTAAACAAAATATCTTCGAATTAGGCAATATTTTGCCGTTTTTCCACGTTTTTGTGAATTATCAGTTTATTTTATTAATTCATTAAATATACGATAAAAATGATGCAAACACATAATTGATTAGAAATTAACCTTAAATACTTCATTTTCAATCAACTATTGTTTCTCGTAAAATACAGAGTTAGATATTGAAAAGGGGAGAAGTTCTGTTTTTATTGCATATATCGACGTTTCAGCCGGATTAGAGCGGTTTTACGTGTACATCTTCCATCGGTAATATAAACGGATATCAAGAACATTTTAGTTAATTCTAATGAAAAAGCACTGATTTTTATCATTTGTATCGGAAACAACATTGTCATATGACTTTTCTTGGATCTTCTTAATACGAAACCTCGCTTTATGATTTGAAGTTAAAGTTTTCAAATATGGTAAATATTGACTTTTTCACGTTTTTCATGTAGTGTGATTTTACGTAAATATATTCGTTTTTACCCAATATTTCGATACTACTTCATGTTTTCTCACGATATGTGATTTGGCCGTCATATCTCAAATTTCGAAAATTTTGCTTTTAAGCAAGATTCTTACATTTTGTTTTGGACTAAAAATCATTAAATTTAGCAATATTTTGACGTTTATCATCCCCTTTTCCTTTATGTGATTAAACAAAATATCATCGAATTAGGCAATTTTTAGCCTTTTTTCCACGTTTTTGTGAATTATCAGTTTATTGGTATTAATTCATTAAATATACGATAAAAATGATGCAAACACATAATTGATTAGATAATAACCTATATTAATACTTCATTTTCATTTCAATCATTTTCAATATCTATTGTTTCTCGTTAAAATACTGAGTGAGATATTGAAAAGGGGAGAAGTTCGCTTTTTATTGCATATATCGACGTTTCAGCCGGAATAGAGCGGTTTTACGTGTACATCTTCTATCGGTAATATAACGGAAAATCAGGAACATTTTAGTTAATTCTAATGAAAACACATTAATTTTTATCATTTGCATCGGAAACAACATTTCATATGTCTTTTCTTGGATCTAAATAATACGAAACTCGCTCTATGATTCGAAGTTAAAATCCTCAAATTTGGTATAAATAGTGACTTTTTTCACGTTTTTCATGTAGTTTGAAATTACGTATATATATTCATTTTTACCAAAACTTCGATACTATTTCATGCAGTATCACGATATGTGATTTGGCCTTCAAATCTCAGAATTTCGTATAATATTGCATTTTTAAGCAAGTTTTCTTGCATTTTGTTTCGTACTAAAAATCATCGAATTTAGCAATATTTTGACGCTTATCATCCCCTTTTCCTTATGTGATTTAAACAAAATATCATCGAATTAGCAATATTTTGCCGTTTTTCCACGTTTTTGTGAATTCTCAGTTTATTCGTATTAATTCATTAAATATACGATAAAAATGATGCAAACACATAATTGATTAGAAATTAACCTTAAATACTTCATTTTCAATCAATTGTTTTCTCGTTAAATACAGAGTAAGATATTGAAAAGGGGAGAAGTTCTGTTTTTATTGCATATATCGACGTTTCAGCCGGATTAGAGCGGTTTTACGTGTACATCTTCCATCGGTAATATAAACGGAAAATCAGGAACATTTTAGTTAATTCTAATGAAAACGCATTGATTTTTATCATTTGTATTGGAAAAACATTGTCATATGTCTTTTCTTGGATCTTCTTAATAGGAAACTCGCTCTATGATTGAAGTTAAAATCCTCAAATTGGTAAAATAGTGACTTTTTCACGTTTTTCATGTAGTTGATATTACGTATATATTCGTTTTTACCAATATTTCGATACTATTTCATGTATCACGATATGTGATTTGGCCTTCAATCTCAGAATTTCGATAATATTGCTTTTTAAGCAAGATTCTTGCATTTTGTTTCGTACTAAAAATCATCGAATTTAGCAATATTTTGACGTTATCATCCCCTTTTCCTTTATGTGATTTAAACAAAATATCATCGAATTAGCAATATTTTAGCCTTTTTTCCACGTTTTTGTGAATTATCAGTTTATTGGTATTAATTCATTAAATATACGATAAAAATGATGCAAACACATAATTGATTAGAAATTAACCTTAAATACTTCATTTTCAATCAATTGTTTGTTTCTCGTTAAAATACAGAGTGAGATATTGAAAAGGGGAGAAGTTCTGTTTTATTGCATATATCGACGTTTCAGCCGGATTAGAGCGGTTTTACGTGTACATCTTCCATCGGTAATATAAACGGAAAATCAGGAACATTTTAGTTAATTCTAATGAAAACGCATTGATTTTTATCATTTGTATGGAAAAACATTGTCATATGTCTTTTCTTGGATCTTAATAGGAAACCTCGCTCTATGATATCGAAGTTAAAATCCTCAAATTTGGTATAATAGTGATTTTTTCACGTTTTTCATGTAGTTTGATATTACGTATATATATCATTTTTACCAATATTTCGATACTATTTCATGTAGTATCACGATATGTGATTTGGCCTTCAAATCTCAGAATTTCGCATAATATTGCATTTTAAGCAAGTTTTCTTGCATTTTGTATCGTACTAAAAATCATCGAATAGCAATATTTTGATGTTTATCATCCCCTTTTCCTTTATGTGATTTAAACAAAATATCATCGAATTAGCAATATTTTGCCGTTTTTCCACGTTTTTGTGAATTCTCAGTTTATTGGTATTAATTCATTAAATATACGATAAAAATGATGCAAACACATAATTGATTAGAAATTAACCTTAAATACTTCATTTTCAATCAACTATTTGTTTCTCGTTAAATTCAGAGTAAGATATTGAAAAGGGGAGAAGTTCTGTTACATCTTCCATCGGTAATATAAACGGAAAATCAGGAACATTTTAGTTAATTCTAATGAATACACATTCATTTTTATCATTTGTATCGGAAACAACATTGTCATATGTCTTTTCTTGGATATTCTTAATACGAAACCTCGCTTTATGATTTGAAGTTAAAATCCTCAAATATGGTAAAATATTGACTTTTTTCACGTTTTTCATGTAGTGTGATTTACGTAAATATATTCGTTTTTACCCAATATTTCGATACTACTTCATGTTTTCTCACGATATGTGATTTGGCCGTCATATCTCAGAATTTCGCAAATTTTGCGTTTTTAAGCAAGATTCTTACATTTTGTTTTGTACTAAAAATCATTAAATTTAGCAATATTTTGACGTTTATCATCCCCTTTTCCTTTATGTGATTTAAACAAAATATCATCGAATTAGGCAATTTTTAGCCTTTTTTCCACGTTTTTGTGAATTATCAGTTTATTGGTATTAATTCATTAAATATACGATAAAAATGATGCAAACACATAATTGATTAGAAATTAACCTTAAATACTTCATTTTCAACCATCTATTTGTTTCTCGTTAAAATACCGAGTGAGATATTGAAAAGGGGAGAAGTTCTGTTTTTATTGCATATATCGACGTTTTAGCCGGATTAGAGCGGTTTACGTGTACATCTTCTATCGGTAATATAACGGAAAATCAGGAACATTTTAGTTAATTCTAATGAAAACACATTAATTTTTATCATTTGCATCGGAAACAACATTTTCATGTCTTTTCTTGGATCTAAATAATACGAAACCTCGCTCTATGATTCGAAGTTAAAATCCTCAAATTTGGTATAATTGTGACTTCTTTCACGTTTTTCATGTAGTTTGATATTACGTATATATATTCATTTTTACCAAAATTTCGATACTATTTCATGTAGTATCACGATATGTGATTTGGCCTTCAAATCTCAGAATTTCGTATAATATTGCATTTTAAGCAAGTTTTCTTGCATTTTGTTTCGTACTAAAAATCATCGAATTTAGCAATATTTTGACGTTTATCATCCCCTTTTCCTTTATGTGATTTAAAAAAATATCATCGAATTAGTCAATATTTTGCCGTTTTTCCACGTTTTTGTGAATTTCAGTTTATTGGTATTAATTCATTAAATATACGATAAAAATGATGCAAACACATAATTGATTAGAAATTAACCTTAAATACTTCATTTTCAATCAATTATTTGTTTCTCGTTAAAATACAGAGTAAGATATTTAAAAGGGGAGAAGTTCTGTTTTTATTGCATATATCGACGTTTTAGCCGGATTAGAGCGGTTTTACGTGTACATCTTCCATCGGTAATATTAACGGAAAATCAGGAACATTTTAGTTAATTCTAATGAAAACGCATTGATTTTTATCATTTATATTGGAAACAACATTGTCATATGTCTTTTCTTGGATCTTCTTAATACGAAACATCGCTCTATGATTTGCAGTTAAAATCCTCAAATTTGGTATAATAGTGACTTTTTTTAACGTTTTTCATGTAGTTTGATATTACGTATATATATTCATTTTTACCAAAATTTCGATACTATTTCATGTAGTATCACAATATGAGATTTGGCCTTCAAATCTCAGAATTTCGCATAATATTGCATTTTAAGCAAGTTTTCTTGCATTTTGTTTCGTACTAAAAATCATCGAATTTAGCAATATTTTGACGTTTATCATCCTTTATGTGATTTAAACAAAATATCTTCGAATTAGGCAATATTTTGCCGTTTTTCCACGTTTTTGTGAATTATCAGTTTATTGTTATTAATTCATTAAATATACGATAAAAATGATGCAAACACATAATTGATTAGAAATTAACCTTAAATACTTCATTTTCAATTAACTAATTGTTTCTCGTAAAATACAGAGTTAGATATTGAAAAGGGGAGAAGTTCTGTTTTTATTGCATATATCGACGTTTCAGCCGGATTAGAGCGGTTTTACGTGTACATCTTCCATCGGTAATATAAACGGGATATCAAGAACATTCTAGTTAATTCTAATGAAAAAGCACTGATTTTTATCATTTGTATCGGAAACAACATTGTCATATGACTTTTTTTGGATCTTCTTAATACGAAACCTCGCTTTATGATTTGAAGTTAAAGTTTTCAAATATGGTAAAATATTGACTTTTTCACGTTTTTCATGTAGTGTGATTTTACGTAAATATATTCGTTTTTACCCAATATTTCGATACTACTTCATGTTTTCTCACGATATGTGATTTGGCCGTCATATCTCAAAATTTCGAAAATTTTGCGTTTTTAAGCAAGATTCTTACATTTTGTTTTGGACTAAAAATCATTAAATTTAGCAATATTTTGACGTTTATCATCCCCTTTTCCTTTATGTGATTAAAACAAAATATCATCGAATTAGGCAATTTTTAGCCTTTTTTCCACGTTTTTGTGAATTATCAGTTTATTGGTATTAATTCATTAAATATACGATAAAAATGATGCAAACACATAATTGATTAGATAATAACCTTATATACTTCATTTTCAATCATCTATTTGTTTCTCGTTAAAATACTG
Organism: Procambarus clarkii; assembly: GCF_040958095.1. NCBI lineage: Eukaryota > Metazoa > Arthropoda > Malacostraca > Decapoda > Cambaridae > Procambarus > Procambarus clarkii. Next base: position 705,755 of record NC_091198.1, on the reverse strand, counting down.
AGTGAGATATTGAAAAGGGGAGAAGTTCGCTTTTTATTGCATATATCGACGTTTCAGCCGGAATAGAGCGGTTTTACGTGTACATCTTCTATCGGTAATATAAACGGAAAATCAGGAACATTTTAGTTAATTCTAATGAAAACACATTAATTTTTATCATTTGCATCGGAAACAACATTTTCATATGTCTTTTCTTGGATCTAAATAATACGAAACCTCGCTCTATGATTCGAAGTTAAAATCCTCAAATTTGGTATAATAGTGACTTTTTTCACGTTTTTCATGTAGTTTGAAATTACGTATATATATTCATTTTTACCAAAACTTCGATACTATTTCATGCAGTATCACGATATGTGATTTGGCCTTCAAATCTCAGAATTTCGTATAATATTGCATTTTTAAGCAAGTTTTCTTGCATTTTGTTTCGTACTAAAAATCATCGAATTTAGCAATATTTTGACGCTTATCATCCCCTTTTCCTTTATGTGATTTAAACAAAATATCATCGAATTAGTCAATATTTTGCCGTTTTTCCACGTTTTTGTGAATTCTCAGTTTATTCGTATTAATTCATTAAATATACGATAAAAATGATGCAAACACATAATTGATTAGAAATTAACCTTAAATACTTCATTTTCAATCAATTGTTTGTTTCTCGGTTAAATACAGAGTAAGATATTGAAAAGGGGAGAAGTTCTGTTTTTATTGCATATATCGACGTTTCAGCCGGATTAGAGCGGTTTTACGTGTACATCTTCCATCGGTAATATAAACGGAAAATCAGGAACATTTTAGTTAATTCTAATGAAAACGCATTGATTTTTATCATTTGTATTGGAAAAACATTGTCACATGTCTTTTCTTGGATCTTCTTAATAGGAAACGTCGCTCTATGATATGAAGTTAAAATCCTCAAATTTGAAATAATAGTGACTTTTTTCACGTTTTTCATGTAGTTTGATATTACGTATATATATATTTTTACCAATATTTCAATACTATTTCATGTAGTATCACGATATGTGATTTGGCCTTCAAATCTCAGAATTTCGCATAATATTGCATTTTAAGCAAGTTTTCTTGCATTTTGTATCGTACTAAAAATCATCGAATATAGCAATATTTTGATGTTTATCATCCCCTTTTCCTTTATATGATTTAAACAAAATATCATCGAATTAGGCAATATTTTGCCGTTTTTCCACGTTTTTGTGAATTCTCAGTTTATTGGTATTAATTCATTAAATATACGATAAAAATGATGCAAACACATAATTGATTAGAAATTAACCTTAAATACTTCATTTTCAATCAACTATTTGTTTCTCGTTAAATTCAGAGTAAGATATTGAAATGGGGAGAAGTTCTGTTACATCTTCCATCGGTAATATAAACGGAAAATCAGGAACATTTTAGTTAATTCTAATGAATACACATTCATTTTTATCATTTGTATCGGAAACAACATTGTCATATGTCTTTTCTTGGATATTCTTAATACGAAACATCGCTTTATGATTTGAAGTTAAAATCCTCAAATATGGTAAAATATTGACTTTTTTCACGTTTTTCATGTAGTGTGATTTTACGTAAATATATTCGTTTTTACCCAATATTTCGATACTACTTCATGTTTTCTCACGATATGTGATTTTGGCCGTCATATCTCAGAATTTCGCAAATTTTGCGTTTTTAAGCAAGATTCTTACATTTTGTTTTGTACTAAAAATCATTAAATTTAGCAATATTTTGACGTTTATCATCCCCTTTTCCTTTATGTGATTTAAACAAAATATCATCGAATTAGGCAATTTTTAGCCTTTTTTCCACGTTTTTGTGAATTATCAGTTTATTGGTATTAATTCATTAAATATACGATAAAAATGATGCAAACACATAATTGATTAGAAATTAACCTTAAATACTTCATTTTCAACCATCTATTTGTTTCTCGTTAAAATACCGAGTGAGATATTGAAAAGGGGAGAAGTTCTGTTTTTATTGCATATATCGACGTTTTAGCCGGATTAGAGCGGTTTTACGTGTACATCTTCTATCGGTAATATAAACGGAAAATCAGGAACATTTTAGTTAATTCTAATGAAAACAAATTGATTTTTATCATTTGTATCGGAAACAACATTGTCATATGTCTTTTCTTGGATCTAAATAATACGAAACCTCGTTTTATGATTCGAAGTTAAAATCCTCAAATTTGGTATAATTGTGACTTCTTTCACGTTTTTCATGTAGTTTGATATTACGTATATATATTCATTTTTACCAAAATTTCGATACTATTTCATGTAGTATCACGATATGTGATTTGGCCTTCAAATCTCAGAATTTCGTATAATATTGCATTTTAAGCAAGTTTTCTTGCATTTTGTTTCGTACTAAAAATCATCGAATTTAGCAATATTTTGACGTTTATCATCCCCTTTTCCTTTATGTGATTTAAACAAAATATCATCGAATTAGTCAATATTTTGCCGTTTTTCCACGTTTTTGTGAATTCTCAGTTTATTGGTATTAATTCATTAAATATACGATAAAAATGATGCAAACACATAATTGATTAGAAATTAACCTTAAATACTTCATTTTCAATCAATTATTTGTTTCTCGTTAAATTCAGAGTAAGATATTGAAAAGGGGAGAAGTTCTGTTACATCTTCCATCGGTAATATAAACGGAAAATCAGGAACATTTTAGTTAATTCTAATGAATACACATTCATTTTTATCATTTGTATCGGAAACAACATTGTCATATGTCTTTTCTTGGATATTCTTAATACGAAACCTCGCTTTATGATTTGAAGTTAAAATCCTCAAATATGGTAAAATATTGACTTTTTTCACGTTTTTCATGTAGTGTGATTTTACGTAAATATATTCGTTTTTACCCAATATTTCGATACTACATCATGTTTTCTCACGATATGTGATTTTGGCCGTCATATCTCAGAATTTCGCAAATTTTGCGTTTTTAAGCAAGATTCTTACATTTTGTTTTGTACTAAAAATCATTAAATTTAGCAATATTTTGACGTTTATCATCCCCTTTTCCTTTATGTGATTTAAACAAAATATCATCGAATTAGGCAATTTTTAGCCTTTTTTCCACGTTTTTGTGAATTATCAGTTTATTGGTATTAATTCATTAAATATACGATAAAAATGATGCAAACACATAATTGATTAGAAATTAACCTTAAATACTTCATTTTCAACCATCTATTTGTTTCTCGTTAAAATACCGAGTGAGATATTGAAAAGGGGAGAAGTTCTGTTTTTATTGCATATATCGACGTTTTAGCCGGATTAGAGCGGTTTTACGTGTACATCTTCTATCGGTAATATAAACGGAAAATCAGGAACATTTTAGTTAATTCTAATGAAAACACATTAATTTTTATCATTTGCATCGGAAACAACATTTTCATATGTCTTTTCTTGGATCTAAATAATACGAAACCTCGCTCTATGATTCGAAGTTAAAATCCTCAAATTTGGTATAATTGTGACTTCTTTCACGTTTTTCATGTAGTTTGATATTACGTATATATATTCATTTTTACCAAAATTTCGATACTATTTCATGTAGTATCACGATATGTGATTTGGCCTTCAAATCTCAGAATTTCGTATAATATTGCATTTTAAGCAAGTTTTCTTGCATTTTGTTTCGTACTAAAAATCATCGAATTTAGCAATATTTTGACGTTTATCATCCCCTTTTCCTTTATGTGATTTAAACAAAATATCATCGAATTAGTCAATATTTTGCCGTTTTTCCACGTTTTTGTGAATTCTCAGTTTATTGGTATTAATTCATTAAATATACGATAAAAATGATGCAAACACATAATTGATTAGAAATTAACCTTAAATACTTCATTTTCAATCAATTATTTGTTTCTCGTTAAAATACAGAGTAAGATATTTAAAAGGGGAGAAGTTCTGTTTTTATTGCATATATCGACGTTTTAGCCGGATTAGAGCGGTTTTACGTGTACATCTTCCATCGGTAATATTAACGGAAAATCAGGAACATTTTAGTTAATTCTAATGAAAACGCATTGATTTTTATCATTTATATTGGAAACAACATTGTCATATGTCTTTTCTTGGATCTTCTTAATACGAAACATCGCTCTATGATTTGCAGTTAAAATCCTCAAATTTGGTATAATAGTGACTTTTTTTAACGTTTTTCATGTAGTTTGATATTACGTATATATATTCATTTTTACCAAAATTTCGATACTATTTCATGTAGTATCACAATATGAGATTTGGCCTTCAAATCTCAGAATTTCGCATAATATTGCATTTTAAGCAAGTTTTCTTGCATTTTGTTTCGTACTAAAAATCATCGAATTTAGCAATATTTTGACGTTTATCATCCTTTATGTGATTTAAACAAAATATCTTCGAATTAGGCAATATTTTGCCGTTTTTCCACGTTTTTGTGAATTATCAGTTTATTGTTATTAATTCATTAAATATACGATAAAAATGATGCAAACACATAATTGATTAGAAATTAACCTTAAATACTTCATTTTCAATTAACTAATTGTTTCTCGTAAAATACAGAGTTAGATATTGAAAAGGGGAGAAGTTCTGTTTTTATTGCATATATCGACGTTTCAGCCGGATTAGAGCGGTTTTACGTGTACATCTTCCATCGGTAATATAAACGGGATATCAAGAACATTTTAGTTAATTCTAATGAAAAAGCACTGATTTTTATCATTTGTATCGGAAACAACATTGTCATATGACTTTTCTTGGATCTTCTTAATACGAAACCTCGCTTTATGATTTGAAGTTAAAGTTTTCAAATATGGTAAAATATTGACTTTTTCACGTTTTTCATGTAGTGTGATTTTACGTAAATATATTCGTTTTTACCCAATATTTCGATACTACTTCATGTTTTCTCACGATATGTGATTTGGCCGTCATATCTCAAAATTTCGAAAATTTTGCGTTTTTAAGCAAGATTCTTACATTTTGTTTTGGACTAAAAATCATTAAATTTAGCAATATTTTGACGTTTATCATCCCCTTTTCCTTTATGTGATTAAAACAAAATATCATCGAATTAGGCAATTTTTAGCCTTTTTTCCACGTTTTTGTGAATTATCAGTTTATTGGTATTAATTCATTAAATATACGATAAAAATGATGCAAACACATAATTGATTAGATAATAACCTTATATACTTCATTTTCAATCATCTATTTGTTTCTCGTTAAAATACTGAGTGAGATATTGAAAAGGGGAGAAGTTCGCTTTTTATTGCATATATCGACGTTTCAGCCGGAATAGAGCGGTTTTACGTGTACATCTTCTATCGGTAATATAAACGGAAAATCAGGAACATTTTAGTTAATTCTAATGAAAACACATTAATTTTTATCATTTGCATCGGAAACAACATTTTCATGTCTTTTCTTGGATCTAAATAATACGAAACCTCGCTCTATGATTCGAAGTTAAAATCCTCAAATTTGGTATAATAGTGACTTTTTTCACGTTTTTCATGTAGTTTGAAATTACGTATATATATTCATTTTTACCAAAACTTCGATACTATTTCATGCAGTATCACGATATGTGATTTGGCCTTCAAATCTCAGAATTTCGTATAATATTGCATTTTTAAGCAAGTTTTCTTGCATTTTGTTTCGTACTAAAAATCATCGAATTTAGCAATATTTTGACGCTTATCATCCCCTTTTCCTTTATGTGATTTAAACAAAATATCATCGAATTAGTCAATATTTTGCCGTTTTTCCACGTTTTTGTGAATTCTCAGTTTATTCGTATTAATTCATTAAATATACGATAAAAATGATGCAAACACATAATTGATTAGAAATTAACCTTAAATACTTCATTTTCAATCAATTATTTGTTTCTCGTTAAAATACAGAGTAAGATATTGAAAAGGGGAGAAGTTCTGTTTTTATTGCATATGTCGACGTTTCAGCCGGATAGAGCGGTTTTACGTGTACATATTCCATCGGTAATATAAACGGAAAATCAGGAACATTTTAGTTAATTCTAATGAAAACGCATTGATTTTTATCATTTGTATTGGAAAAACATTGTCATATGTCTTTTCTTGGATATTCTTAATACGAAACCTCGCTTTATGATTTGAAGTTAAAATCCTCAAATATGGTAAAATATTGATTTTTTCACGTTTTTTATGTAGTGTGATTTTACGTAAATATATTCGTTTTTACCCAATATTTCGATACTACTTCATGTTTTCTCACGATATGTGATTTTGGCCGTCATATCTCAGAATTTCGCAAATTTTGCGTTTTTAAGCAAGATTCTTACATTTTGTTTTGTACTAAAAATCATTAAATTTAGCAATATTTTGACGTTTATCATCCCCTTTTCCTTTATGTGATTTAAACAAAATATCATCGAATTAGGCAATTTTAGCCTTTTTTCCACGTTTTTGTGAATTATCAGTTTATTGGTATTAATTCATTAAATATACGATAAAAATGATGCAAACACATAATTGATTAGAAATTAACCTTAAATACTTCATTTTCAACCATCTATTTGTTTCTCGTTAAAATACCGAGTGAGATATTGAAAAGGGGAGAAGTTCTGTTTTTATTGCATATATCGACGTTTTAGCCGGATTAGAGCGGTTTTACGTGTACATCTTCTATCGGTAATATAAACGGAAAATCAGGAACATTTTAGTTAATTCTAATGAAAACACATTAATTTTTATCATTTGCATCGGAAACAACATTTTCATATGTCTTTTCTTGGATCTAAATAATACGAAACCTCGCTCTATGATTCGAAGTTAAAATCCTCAAATTTGGTATAATTGTGACTTCTTTCACGTTTTTCATGTAGTTTGATATTACGTATATATATTCATTTTTACCAAAATTTCGATACTATTTCATAGTATCACGATATGTGATTTGGCCTTCAAATCTCAGAATTTCGTATAATATTGCATTTTAAGCAAGTTTTCTTGCATTTTGTTTCGTACTAAAAATCATCGAATTTAGCAATATTTTGACGTTTATCATCCCCTTTTCCTTTATGTGATTTAAACAAAATATCATCGAATTAGTCAATATTTTGCCGTTTTTCCACGTTTTTGTGAATTCTCAGTTTATTGGTATTAATTCATTAAATATACGATAAAAATGATGCAAACACATAATTGATTAGAAATTAACCTTAAATACTTCATTTTCAATCAATTATTTGTTTCTCGTTAAAATACAGAGTAAGATATTTAAAAGGGGAGAAGTTCTGTTTTTATTGCATATATCGACGTTTTAGCCGGATTAGAGCGGTTTTACGTGTACATCTTCCATCGGTAATATTAACGGAAAATCAGGAACATTTTAGTTAATTCTAATGAAAACGCATTGATTTTTATCATTTATATTGGAAACAACATTGTCATATGTCTTTTCTTGGATCTTCTTAATACGAAACATCGCTCTATGATTTGCAGTTAAAATCCTCAAATTTGGTGTAATAATGATTTTTTTAACGTTTTTCATGTAGTTTGATATTACGTATATATATTCATTTTTACCAAAATTTCGATACTATTTCATGTAGAATCACAATATGAGATTTGGCCTTCAAATCTCAGAATTTCGCATAATATTGCATTTTAAGCAAGTTTTCTTGCATTTTGTTTCGTACTAAAAATCATCGAATTTAGCAATATTTTGACGTTTATCATCCTTTATGTGATTTAAACAAAATATCTTCGAATTAGGCAATATTTTGCCGTTTTTCCACGTTTTTGTGAATTATCAGTTTATTGTTATTAATTCATTAAATATACGATAAAAATGATGCAAACACATAATTGATTAGAAATTAACCTTAAATACTTCATTTTCAATCAACTAATTGTTTCTCGTAAAATACAGAGTTAGATATTGAAAAGGGGAGAAGTTCTGTTTTTATTGCATATATCGACGTTTCAGCCGGATTAGAGCGGTTTTACATGTACATCTTCCATCGGTAATATAAACGGGATATCAAGAACATTTTAGTTAATTCTAATGAAAAAGCACTGATTTTTATCATTTGTATCGGAAACAACATTGTCATATGACTTTTCTTGGATCTTCTTAATACGAAACCTCGCTTTATGATTTGAAGTTAAAGTTTTCAAATATGGTAAAATATTGACTTTTTCACGTTTTTCATGTAGTGATTTTACGTAAATATATTCGTTTTACCCAATATTTCGATACTACTTCATGTTTTCTCACGATATGTGATTTGGCCGTCATATCTCAAAATTTCGAAAATTTTGCGTTTTTAAGCAAGATTCTTACATTTTGTTTTGGACTAAAAATCATTAAATTTAGCAATATTTTGACGTTTATCATCCCCTTTTCCTTTATGTGATTAAAACAAAATATCATCGAATTAGGCAATTTTTAGCCTTTTTTCCACGTTTTTGTGAATTATCAGTTTATTGGTATTAATTCATTAAATATACGATAAAAATGATGCAAACACATAATTGATTAGATAATAACCTTATATACTTCATTTTCAATCATCTATTTGTTTCTCGTTAAAATACTGAGTGAGATATTGAAAAGGGGAGAAGTTCGCTTTTTATTGCATATATCGACGTTTCAGCCGGAATAGAGCGGTTTTACGTGTACATCTTCTATCGGTAATATAAACGGAAAATCAGGAACATTTTAGTTAATTCTAATGAAAACACATTAATTTTTATCATTTGCATCGGAAACAACATTTTCATATGTCTTTTCTTGGATCTAAATAATACGAAACCTCGCTCTATGATTCGAAGTTAAAATCCTCAAATTTGGTATAATAGTGACTTTTTTCACGTTTTTCATGTAGTTTGAATTACGTATATATATCATTTTTACCAAAACTTCGATACTATTTCATGCAGTATCACGATATGTGATTTGGCCTTCAAATCTCAGAATTTCGTATAATATTGCATTTTAAGCAAGTTTTCTTGCATTTTGTTTCGTACTAAAAATCATCGAATTTAGCAATATTTTGACGCTTATCATCCCCTTTTCCTTTATGTGATTTAAACAAAATATCATCGAATTAGTCAATATTTTGCCGTTTTTCCACGTTTTTGTGAATTCTCAGTTTATTCGTATTAATTCATTAAATATACGATAAAAATGATGCAAACACATAATTGATTAGAAATTAACCTTAAATACTTCATTTTCAATCAATTATTTGTTTCTCGTTAAAATACAGAGTAAGATATTGAAAAGGGGAGAAGTTCTGTTTTTATTGCATATATCGACGTTTCAGCCGGATTAGAGCGGTTTTACGTGTACATCTTCCATCGGTAATATAAACGGAAAATCAGGAACATTTTAGTTAATTCTAATGAAAACGCATTGATTTTTATCATTTGTATTGGAAAAACATTGTCATATGTCTTTTCTTGGATCTTCTTAATAGGAAACCTCGCTCTATGATATGAAGTTAAAATCCTCAAATTTGGTATAATAGTGACTTTTTTCACGTTTTTCATGTAGTTTGATATTACGTATATATATATATTTTTACCAATATTTCAATACTATTTCATGTAGTATCACGATATGTGATTTGGCCTTCAAATCTCAGAATTTCGCATAATATTGCATTATAAGCAAGTTTTCTTGCATTTTGTATCGTACTAAAAATCATCGAATATAGCAATATTTTGATGTTTATCATCCCCTTTTCCTTTATATGATTTAAACAAAATATCATCGAATTAGGCAATATTTTGCCGTTTTTCCACGTTTTTGTGAATTCTCAGTTTATTGGTATTAATTCATTAAATATACGATAAAAATGATGCAAACACATAATTGATTAGAAATTAACCTTAAATACTTCATTTTCAATCAACTATTTGTTTCTCGTTAAATTCAGAGTAAGATATTGAAAAGGGGAGAAGTTCTGTTACATCTTCCATCGGTAATATAAACGGAAAATCAGGAACATTTTAGTTAATTCTAATGAATACACATTGATTTTTTATCATTTGTATCGGAAACAACATTGTCATATGTCTTTTCTTGGATATTCTTAATACGAAACCTCGCTTTATGATTTGAAGTTAAAATCCTAAAATATGGTAAAATATTGACTTTTTTCACGTTTTTCATGTAGTGTGATTTTACGTAAATATATTCGTTTTTACCCAATATTTCGATACTACTTCATGTTTTCTCACGATATGTGATTTGGCCGTCATATCTCAGAATTTCGCAAATTTTGCGTTTTTAAGCAAGATTCTTACATTTTGTTTTGTACTAAAAATCATTAAATTTAGCAATATTTTGACGTTTATCATCCCCTTTTCCTTTATGTGATATAAACAAAATATCATCGAATTAGGCAATTTTTAGCCTTTTTTCCACGTTTTTGTGAATTATCAGTTTATTGGTATTAATTTATTAAATATACGATAAAAATGATGCAAACACATAATTGATTAGAAATTAACCTAAAATACTTAATTTTCAACCATTTTTTTGTTTCTCGTTAAAATACCGAGTGAGTTATTGAAAAGGGGAGAAGTTCTGTTTTTATTGCATATATGACGTTTTAGCCGGATTAGAGCGGTTTTACGTGTACATCTTCTATCGGTAATATAAACGGAAAATCAGGAACATTTTAGTTAATTCTAATGAAAACACATTAATTTTTATCATTTGCATCGGAAACAACATTTTCATATGTCTTTTCTTGGATCTAAATAATACGAAACCTCGCTCTATGATTCGAAGTTAAAATCCTCAAATTTGGTATAATTGTGACTTCTTTCACGTTTTTCATGTAGTTTGATATTACGTATATATATTCATTTTTACCAAAATTTCGATACTATTTCATGTAGTATCACGATATGTGATTTGGCCTTCAAATCTCAGAATTTCGTATAATATTGCATTTTAAGCAAGTTTTCTTGCATTTTGTTTCGTACTAAAAATCATCGAATTTAGCAATATTTTGACGTTATCATCCCCTTTTCCTTTATGTGATTTAAACAAAATATCATCGAATTAGTCAATATTTTGCCGTTTTTCCACGTTTTTGTGAATTCTCAGTTTATTGGTATTAATTCATTAAATATACGATAAAAATGATGCAAACACATAATTGATTAGAAATTAACCTTAAATACTTCATTTTCAATCAATTATTTGTTTCTCGTTAAAATACAGAGTAAGATATTTAAAAGGGGAGAAGTTCTGTTTTTATTGCATATATCGACGTTTTAGCCGGATTAGAGCGGTTTTACGTGTACATCTTCCATCGGTAATATTAACGGAAAATCAGGAACATTTTAGTTAATTCTAATGAAAACGCATTGATTTTTATCATTTATATTGGAAACAACATTGTCATATGTCTTTTCTTGGATCTTCTTAATACAAAACATCGCTCTATGATTTGCAGTTAAAATCCTCAAATTTGGTATAATAGTGACTTTTTTTAACGTTTTTCATGCAGTTTGATATTACGTATATATATTCGTTTTTACCAAAATTTCGATACTATTTCATGTAGTATCACGATATGAGATTTGGCCTTCAAATCTCAGAATTTCGCATAATATTGCATTTTAAGCAAGTTTTCTTGCATTTTGTTTCGTACTAAAAATCATCGAATTTAGCAATATTTTGACGTTTATCATCCTTTATGTGATTTAAACAAAATATCTTCGAATTAGGCAATATTTTGCCGTTTTTCCACGTTTTTGTGAATTATCAGTTTATTGTTATTAATTCATTAAATATACGATAAAAATGATGCAAACACATAATTGATTAGAAATTAACCTTAAATACTTCATTTTCAATCAACTAATTGTTTCTCGTAAAATACAGAGTTAGATATTGAAAAGGGGAGAAGTTCTGTTTTTATTGCATATATCGACGTTTCAGCCGGATTAGAGCGGTTTTACGTGTACATCTTCCATCGGTAATATAAACGGGATATCAAGAACATTTTAGTTAATTCTAATGAAAAAGCACTGATTTTTATCATTTGTATCGGAAACAACATTGTCATATGACTTTTCTTGGATCTTCTTAATACGAAACCTCGCTTTATGATTTGAAGTTAAAGTTTTCAAATATGGTAAAATATTGACTTTTTCACGTTTTTCATGTAGTGTGATTTTACGTAAATATATTCGTTTTTACCCAATATTTCGATACTACTTCATGTTTTCTCACGATATGTGATTTGGCCGTCATATCTCAAAATTTCGCAAATTTTGCGTTTTTAAGCAAGATTCTTACATTTTGTTTTGTACTAAAAATCATTGAATTTAGCAATATCTTGACGTTTATCATCCACTTTTCCTTTATGTGATTTAAACAAAATATCATCGAATTAGGCAATTTTTTGCCCTTTTTCCACGTTTTGTAAATTATCAGTTTATTGGTATTAATTCATTAAATATACGATAAAAATGATGCAAACACATAATTGATTAGAAATTAACCTTAAATACTTCATTTTCAATCAACTATTTGTTTCTCGTTAAATTCAGAGTAAGATATTGAAAAGGGGAGAAGTTCTGTTACATCTTCCATCGGTAATATAAACGGAAAATCAGGAACATTTTAGTTAATTCTAATGAAAACACATTGATTTTTATCATTTGTATGGAAACAACATTGTCATATGTCTTTTCTTGGATCTTCTTAATACGAAACCTCGTTTTATGATTTGAAGTTAAAATCCTCAAATATGGTAAAATATTGACTTTTTTCACGTTTTTCATTTAGTGTGATTTTATGTAAATATATTCGTTTTTACCCAATATTTCGATACTACTTCATGTTTTCTCACGATATGTGATTTGGCCGTCATATCTCATAATTTCGCAAATTTTGCGTTTTTAAGCAAGATTCTTACATTTTGTTTTGGACTAAAAATCATTAAATTTAGCAATATTTTGACGTTTATCATCCCCTTTTCCTTTATGTGATTAAAACAAAATATCATCGAATTAGGCAATTTTTTGCCCTTATATTGCTGGTAATATTGCTGGAAAGTGGTGTGAAAGAATCTGAAAACGTTTTGTTGTGTTCTTATTAACTAGAGTGAGTAAGAGTGAGCGAGAGTGGGTAAGATTGAGTAAGAGTGACTGAGAGTAAGAGTGAGTAAGAGTAAGAGTGACTGAAGGTGAGTGTGAGTGCCAGAGAGTGTGTAAGTGTGAGTAAGAGTGATTGAGAGTGAGTAAAAGTAAGAGCGACTGAGAGTGAGTGAGAGTAAGAGTGACAGTGAGTAAGAGTGATTGGAGTAAGAGTGATTGGGAGTAAGAGTGATTGAGAGTAAGAGTGAGTAAGAGTAAGAATGATAGTAAGAGTGATTGAGAGTAAGAGTGATTTTGAGTAAGAGTGAGAGTAAGAGTAAGAGTAAGAATGAGAGTAAGAGTGATTGGGAGTAAGAGTGATTGAGAGTAAGAGTGATTGGGAGTAAGAGTGAGAGTAAGAGTGATTGAGAGTGAGAGTAAGAGTGAGAGAGTGAGTATGAATGGGTAAGGGTGACTGAGAGTGAGTAAGAGTGACAGAGTAAGAGTGACAGAGTAAGAGTGACAGAGAGTAAGAGTGACAGAGAGTAAGAGTGAGTATGAGAGTGAGTAAGGATGACTGAGAGTAAGAGTGAGTAATAGTGCGTAAGAGTGATTGAGAGTAAGAGTGAGAGTGATTATGAGAGTGAGTTAAGAGTGTGAGGTGTGAGAGGGTAACTGGCCACGGAGGCAGGATGTGTGGTCACAGATAGGCCTAGGCCTAGGCCTCGTGATCTCTAATGTTGGTTTTTATATATATGTTGGATTTTTTGTCCTGTTTCAAATTATAATTATTTAGCAGGAATGTAATTAGATATTGCACAGTATTAATGTGACAATAATATATGCATTATTTCCTTGATAATCAAAATTGTTGCTCAAAGATAATATACAATCTTTGAAGGAAACATTTTGAGAGCGCGAGCTGGCAACACTAGGCTGGTGGTGAGAGAGACACATGGTTAGTTGTGCTCAGACCTTCAGTGGTGAAGGGTGTGTCCCAGCTGCCGCCACCAGCCGCCACCCGCCGCCACCGCCGCACCCACCACCACCCACCACCACCCACCACCACCCACCACCACCACCCGCCACCCACCACCACCAGCCGCCCCCCGCCACCACCCACCACCACCAGCCGCCATCAGCCCCACACCACCACCACCACCCACCACCCACCACCACCCACCACCACCAGCCGCCACCCGCCACCATGAGCCGCCACCCGCCACCACCAGCCGCCACCAGCCGCCACCACCCACCACCACTCACCACCGCCACCACCCGCCACCACCCATCACCGCCACCATCCACCACCACCAGCCACCACCCACCACCACCAGCCGCCACCCACCACCACCAGCCGCCACCCACCACCAGCCGCCACCTGCCACCGCCAGCCGCCACCCGTCACCACCCGCCACCACCCACCACCGCCACCACCCACCACCACCCACAACCAGCACCGCCACCACCACGCCACCGCCACCACCCACACCAGCAGCCGCCACCAGCCGCCACCACCCACCACCGCCACCACCCACCACCACCCACAACCACCGCCACCACCCACCACCACCAGCCGCCACCCACCACCACCAGCCGCCACCCGCCACCACCCACCACCACCAGCCACCACCACCTGCCGCCAACACCCACCACCGCCACCACCCACTACCACCCACCACCACCCACCACCACCAGCCACCACCCACCACCACCAGCCGCCACCCACCACCACCAGCGCCACCCACCACCACCATCCGCCACCCGCCACCACCCACCAGCACCCGCCACCACCCGCCACCACCCACCACCGCCACCACCCGCCACCACCCACCACAACCCGCCACCACCAGCCACCACCACCAGGCGCCACGCCACCGCCACCCACCACCGCCACCACCAGCCGCCACTGCCACCACCACCACCACCACCCGCCACCACCCACCACCACCACCCATCACCGCCGCCACCGCCACCACCACCACAGCCGCCACTGTTCGCCACCGCCACCACTGTCCACCACCGCCACCACTGTACGCCACCACCACCACTGTCCGCCCGCCGCCACTGTCCACCACCGCCGCCACAGCCGCCACTGTCCGCCCGCCGCCACTTTCCACCACCGCCGCCACTGTCCGCCACAGCCGCCACTGTCCACCACCGCCGCCACTGTCCACCACCGCCGCCACTGTCCACCACCGCCGCCACTGTCCGCCCGCCGCCACTGTCCACCACCGCCGCCACTGTCCGCCACAGCCGCCACTGTCCGCCACAGCGTCCACTGTCCGCCCGCCGTCACTGTCCACCACCGCCGCCACTGTCCGCCACAGCCGCCACTGTCCACCACCGCCGCCACTGTCCGCACAGCCGCCACTCTCCGCCGTACAGCCTCCCCTCACTCCATTAGTAAATAATTATAATTGTTATTAAATAATAAAAGAAATATAAATTATTAGATTTTTTTTACCCTTAAATTAGTTTTAATATTTAAATTGAAAATAATACAATACAAAATAAAATATAAAAAATAATAATATAATATAAAATAATATAATTTAATTTCAAGAAATTTAACTTTAAACACAAAGATGTGAAAAGGGTTCACATTATAGGCTCAAACCTTTCATAAGAGATTCATTTTGGTATATGAATGGAATGTGAATGATTCATGTTAGGATTGTAAAGTTGCCACAACATCTCAAATAAGTGTTAGATACGTAGGTTTTGGTTATAAGTTTTGGAAACCTATTAAAGTCCACACACAAATTCGTATTTGATACGATGAAACAAACGTTTCCAATCCTTTCAAATACTTTCCAGATATGTTGTGGCAAGCTTAAAATGTTTGCTGGGATGAGCCTTTGCATCCTTCTCTTGAGCCATTGCATCACTCGCTTTAGCCTCTGCATCCCTCTCTTGAGCCTCTGCATCACTCTCAAGAGCCTCTGCATCCCTCTCTTGTGCCTCTGCATCCCTCACTTGAGCCTCTGCATCCCTCTCTTGAGCCCTTGCATCCCTCTCTTGAGCCTCTGCATCCCTCTCTTGAGCCTCTGCATCCCTCTCTTAAGCCTCTGCATCACTCTCTTAAGCCTCTGCATCACTCTCATAAGCCTCTGAATCACTCTTGAGCCTCTGCATCCCTCTCTTGAGCCTCTGAATCACTCTCTTGAGCCTCTGAATCCCTCTCTTAAGCCTCTGCATCACTCTCAAGAGCCTCTGCATCCCTCTCTTGTGCCTCTGCATCCCTCACTTGAGCCTCTGCATCCCTCTCTTGAGCCCTTGCATCCCTCTCTTGAGCCTCTGCATCCCTCTCTTGAGCCTCTGCATCCTCTCTTAAGCCTCTGCATCACTCTCTTAAGCCTCTGCATCACTCTCATAAGCCTCTGAATCACTCTCTTGAGCCTCTGCATCCCTCTCTTGAGCCTCTGAATCACTCTCTTGAGCCTCTGAATCCCTCTCTTAAGCCTCTGAATCACTCTCATAAGCCTCTGAATCACTCTCTTGAGCCTCTACATCCCTCTATTGAGCCTCTGCATCCCTCTCTTAAGCCTCTGCATCACTCTCTTGAGCCTCTGCAGCACTCTCTTGAGCCTCTTCATCACTCTCTTGAGCCTCTACATCCCTCTATTGAGCCTCTGATCCCTCACTTGAGCCTCTGCATCCCTCTCTGAGCCCTTGCATCCCTCTCTTGAGCCTCTGCATCCCTCTCTTAAGCCTCTGCATCCCTCTCTTGATCATCTGCATAATCTCGTAAGCCTCTGCATCACTCTCTTGAGCCTCTGCATAACTCTCTTGAGCCTCTGCATCACTCTCTGAAGCCTCTGCATCCTCTTTTAAGCCTCTGTATCACTCTCTTAAGCCTCTGCATCACTCTCTTAACCCTCTGAATCACTCTCTTGAGCCTCTGCATAACTCTCTTGAGCCCCTGCATCCCTCTCTCAAGCCTCTGCATCACTCTCTTGAGCCTCTGCATCCCTCTCGTGAGCCTCTGCATCACCGTCTTTAGCCTCTTCATCCCTCTTTTTAGCCTCTGCATCACATTCTTAAACCTCTGCATCCCTTTCTTGAGCCTCTGCATCTCTCTCATGAACTCCTCCATCCCTTTCATGAGCCTTTGCATCCTTCTATTGAGCCTTTGCATCACTCACTTTAGCCTCTGCATCCTCTCTTGAGCCTCTGCATCACTCTCAAGAGCCCCTGCATCCCTCTCTTGTGCCTCTGCATCCCTCACATGAGCCTCTGCATCCTCTCTTGAGCCCCTGCATTCCTCTCTTGAGCCTCTGCATCCCTCTTGAGCCTCTGCATCCCTCTCTTAAGCCTCTGCATCACTCTCTTAAGCCTCTGCATCACTCTCATAAGCCTCTGAATCACTCTCTTGAGCCTCTGCATCCCTCTCTTGAGCCTCTGAATCACTCTCTTGAGCCTCTGAATCCTCTCTTAAGCCTCTGAATCACTCTCATAAGCCTCTGAATCACTCTCTTGAGCCTTACATCCCTCTATTGAGCCTCTGCATCCTCTCTTAAGCCTCTGCATCACTCTCTTGAGCCTCTGCAGCACTCTTGAGCCTCTTCATCACTCTCTTGAGCCTCTATTTCCCTCTCTTAAGCCTCTGCAACACTCTCTTCAGCCACTGCATCACTCTCTTACTCTCTCCCCCCCTCTGCATCCCTCTCTTTATCATCTGCATCAATCTCGTAAGCCTCTGCATCACTCTCTTGAGCCTCTGCATAACTCTCTTGAGCCTCTGCATCACTCTCTGAAGCCTCTGCATCCCTCTTTTAAGCCTCTGTATCACTCTCTTAAGCCTCTGCATCACTCTCTTAACCCTCTGAATCACTCTCTTGAGCCTCTGCATAACTCTCTTGAGCCCCTGCATCCCTCTCTCAAGCCTCTGCATCACTCTCTTGAGCCTCTGCATCCCTCTCGTGAGCCTCTGCATCACCGTCTTTAGCCTCTTCATCCCTCTTTTTAGCCTCTGCATCACATTCTTAAACCTCTGCATCCCTTTCTTGAGCCTCTGCATCTCTCTCATGAACTCCTCCATCCCTTTCATGAGCCTTTGCATCCTTCTTGAGCCTTTGCATCACTCACTTTAGCCTCTGCATCCTCTCTTGAGCCTCTGCATCACTCTCAAGAGCCCCTGCATCCCTCTCTTGTGCCTCTGCATCCCTCACATGAGCCTCTGCATCCCTCTCTTGAGCCCCTGCATTCCTCTCTTGAGCCTCTGCATCCCTCTCTTGAGCCTCTGCATCCCTCTCTTAAGCCTCTGCATCACTCTCTTAAGCCTCTGCATCACTCTCATAAGCCTCTGAATCACTCTCTTGAGCCTCTGCATCCCTCTCTTGAGCCTCTGAATCACTCTCTTGAGCCTCTGAATCCCTCTCTTAAGCCTCTGAATCACTCTCATAAGCCTCTGAATCACTCTCTTGAGCCTCTACATCCCTCTATTGAGCCTCTGCATCCCTCTCTTAAGCCTCTGCATCACTCTCTTGAGCCTCTGCAGCACTCTCTTGAGCCTCTTCATCACTCTCTTGAGCCTCTATTTCCCTCTCTTAAGCCTCTGCAACACTCTCTTCAGCCACTGCATCACTCTCTTCAGCCTCTGCATCCCTCTCTTTATCATCTGCATCAATCTCGTAAGCCTCTGCATCACTCTCTTGAGCCTCTGCATAACTCTCTTGAGCCTCTGCATCACTCTCTGAAGCCTCTGCATCCCTCTTTTAAGCCTCTGTATCACTCTCTTAAGCCTCTGCATCACTCTCTTAACCCTCTGAATCACTCTCTTGAGCCTCTGCATAACTCTCTTGAGCCCCTGCATCCCTCTCTCAAGCCTCTGCATCACTCTCTTGAGCCTCTGCATCCCTCTCGTGAGCCTCTGCATCACCGTCTTTAGCCTCTTCATCCCTCTTTTTAGCCTCTGCATCACATTCTTAAACCTCTGCATCCCTTTCTTGAGCCTCTGCATCTCTCTCATGAACTCCTCCATCCCTTTCATGAGCCTTTGCATCCTTCTCTTGAGCCTTTGCATCACTCACTTTAGCCTCTGCATCCCTCTCTTGAGCCTCTGCATCACTCTCAAGAGCCCCTGCATCCCTCTCTTGTGCCTCTGCATCCCTCACATGAGCCTCTGCATCCCTCTCTTGAGCCCCTGCATTCCTCTCTTGAGCCTCTGCATCCCTCTCTTGAGCCTCTGCATCCCTCTCTTAAGCCTCTGCATCACTCTCTTAAGCCTCTGCATCACTCTCATAAGCCTCTGAATCACTCTCTTGAGCCTCTGCATCCCTCTCTTGAGCCTCTGAATCACTCTCTTGAGCCTCTGAATCCCTCTCTTAAGCCTCTGAATCACTCTCATAAGCCTCTGAATCACTCTCTTGAGCCTCTACATCCCTTTATTGAGCCTCTGCATCCCTCTCTTAAGCCTCTGCATCACTCTCTTGAGCCTCTGCAGCACTCTCTTGAGCCTCTTCATCACTCTCTTGAGCCTCTATTTCCCTCTCTTAAGCCTCTGCAACACTCTCTTCAGCCACTGCATCACTCTCTTCAGCCTCTGCATCCCTCTCTTTATCATCTGCATCAATCTCGTAAGCCTCTGCATCACTCTCTTGAGCCTCTGCATAACTCTCTTGAGACTCTGCATCACTCTCTTGTGCCTCTGCATCCCTCTTTTAAGCCTCTGTATCACTCTCTTAAGCCTCTGCATCACTCTCTTAAGCCTCTGAATCCCTCACTTGAGCCTCTGCATAGCTTTCTTGAGCCCCTGCATCCCTCTCTCAAGCATCTGCATCACTCTCTTGAGCCTCTGCATCCCTCTCGTGAGCCTCTGCATCACTATCTTCAGCCTCTTCATCCCTCTCTTGAGCTTCTGCAACACTCTCTTCAGCCTCTGCATCACTCTCTTAAGCCTCTGAATCCCTCTCTTGAGGCCTCTACATAACTCTATCGAGCCTCTCCATCACTCTCTTGATTCTCTGCATCACTCTCGTAAGCCTTTGAATCACTCTCTCGAGCCTCTGCATCACTCTCTTGATCCTCTGCATCACTCTCTTGAGGCTCTGCATCACTCTCTTGATCCTCTGCATCACTCTCATGATTCTCTGCATCACTCTCGTAAGCCTCTGAATCACTCTCTCGAGCCTCTGCATCACTCTCTTGATCCTCTGCATCACTCTCTTGAGCCTCTGCAACCCTCTCTTGAGCCTCTGCATCTCTCTCTTGAACTCCTGCATCCCTCTCATGAGCCTTTGCATTCCTCTCTTGAGCTTTTGCATCACTCTCAAGAGCTTCTGCATCCCTCTCTTGTGCCTCTGCCTCCCTCACTTGAGCCTCTGGATTCCTCTCTAGAGCCCCTGCATCCCTTTCTTGATCCTTTGCATTCCTCTTTTGAGCCTCTACATCCCTCTCTGAAGCTTCTGCATCACTCTCTTAAGCCTCTGCATCCCTCTCGTAAGCCTCTGAATAACTCTCTTTAGCCTCTGCATCCCTCTCTTGAGCCTCTGCATCACTCTCTTCAGCCTCTGCATCCCTCTCTTCAGCCTCTGTATCACTCCTTTGAGCCTCTGCATCATTCTTTTGAGCCTCTACATCTTTCTCTTGAGCCTTTGCATCCCTCTCTTAAGCCTCTGCATCACTCTCTTCAGCCTCTGCATCACTCTCTTGAGTCTCTGCATCACTCTCTTCCCAGCAAACATTTTAAGGTTGCCACAACATATCTGGAAAGTATTTGAAAGGATTGGAAACGTTTGTTTTATCGTATCAGATACGAATTTGTGTGTGACTTAAATAGGTTTCCAAAACTTATAACCAAAACCTACGTATCTAACACTAATTTGAGATGTTGTGGCAACTTTACAATCCTAACATGAATCATTCACAATCCATTCATATACCAATTTAATTCATATACCCCTGGATACCTCTCTTGAGCCTCTGCATCCCTCTCTTGAGCCTCTGCAACCCTCTCTAAAGCCTCTGCATCACTCTCGTAAGCCTCTGAATCACTCTGCTGAGCCTCTGCATCACTCTCTTGAGTCTCTCCATCACTCTCTTGGGCATCTGCATCCCTCTCTTAAGCCTCTGCATCATTCTCTTAAGCCTCTGCATCATTCTCTTAAGCCTCTGCATCCCTCTCTTAAGCCTCTGCATCACTCTCTTGATCCTCTGCATCCCTCTCCTAAGCCTCTGCATCATTCTCTTGAGCCCCTGCATCATTCTTTTGAACCTCTGCATCACTCTCTTAAGCCTCTGCATCTCTCTCTTAAGCCTCTGCATCTCTCTCTTCAGCCTCTGCATCACTCTCTTGAGCCTCTGCATCACTCTCTTGAGCCTCTACATCCCACTCTTCAGCCTCTGCATCCCTCTCTTGAGCCCCTGCATCCCTCTCTTGAGCCTCTGCATCCCTCTCTTGAGCCTCTGCATCCCTCTCGTAAGCCTCTGCATCACTGTCTTAAGCCTCTGCATCACTCTCTTAAGCCTCTGAATCACTCTCTTGAGCCTCTGCATCACTCTCTTGAGCCCCTGCATCCCTCTCTCAAACCTCTGTATCACTTTCTTGAGCCTCTGCATCACCCTCCTAAGCCTCTGCATTACTCTCTTGAGCCTCAGCATCCCTCTCCTAAGCCTCTGCCTCAGTCTCTTTAGCCTCAGCATCACTCTCTTGAGCCTCTGCATCCCTCTCTTGAGCATCTGCATCACTCTCTTCGGCCTCTTCATCCCTCTCTTGAGCCTCTGCAACACTCTCATCAGCCTCTGCATCACTCTCGTAAGCCTCTGAATCCCTCTCTTGAGGCCTCTGCATAACTCTCTCGAGCCTCTTCATCACTCTCTTGATTCTGTGCATCACTCTCGTAAGCCTCTGAATCACTCTCTTGAGCCTCTGCATCACTCTCTTAAGCCTCTGCTTCCCTCTCTTGATACTCTGCATCCCTCTCTTAAGCCTCTGCATCACTCTCTTAAGCCTCTGCATCATTCTCTAGCGCCACTGCATCACTCTCTTAAGTCTCTGCTTCCCTCTCTTGATACTCTGCATCACTCTCATGAGCCTCTGCATCACTCTCTTGATCGTCTGCATCACTCTCTTGAGCCTCTGCATCACTCTCTTGAGCCTCTGCATCACTCTCTTAAGCCTCTGCATCCCTCTCTTAAGCCTCTGCATCATTCTCTTGAGCCCCTGCATCATTCTCTTGAGCCTCTGCATCCCTCTCTTAAGCCTCTACATCATTCTCCTGTGCTTCTGCATCACTCTCTTGAACCTCTGCATCACTCACTTAAGCCTCTGCATCTCTCTCTTCAGCCTCTGCATCACTCTCTTGAGCCTCTGCATCACTCTCATGAGCCTCTACATCCCTCTCTTGAGCCTCTGCATCCGGCTCTAATCCGGCTGAAACGTCGATATATGCAATAAAAACAGAACTTCTCCCCTTTTCAATATCTTACTCTGTATTTTACGAGAAACAAATAGTTGATTGAAAATGAAGTATTTAAGGTTAATTTCTAATCAATTATGTGTTTGCATCATTTTTATCGTATATTTAATGAAATAATAACAATAAACTGAAAATTCACAAAAACGTGGAAAAACGGTAAATATTGCCTAATTCGAAGATATTTTGTTTAAATCACATAAAGGATGATAAACTTCAAAATATTGCTAAATTCGATGATTTTTAGTACGAAACAAAATGCAAGAAAACTTGCTTAAAATTCAATATTATTCGAAATTCTGAGATTTGAAAGCCAAATCACATATCGTGATACTACATGAAATAGTATCGAAATTTTGGTAAAAATGAATATATATACGTAATATCAAGCTACATGAAAACGTGAAAAAAGACACTATTATACCAAATTTGAGTATTTTAACTTCGAATCATAGAGCGAGGTTTCGTATTATTTAGATCCAAGAAAAGACATATGACAATGTTGTTTCCAATACAAATGATAAAAATCAATGTGTTTTCATTAGAATTAACTAAAATGTTCCTGATATTCCGTTTATATTACCGATAGAAGATGTACACGTAAAACCGCTCTATCCGGCTGAAACGTCGATATATGCAATAAAAACTGATCTTCTCTACTTTACAATATCTACTCAGTATTTTAACGAGAAACAAATAGATCATTGAAAATGAAGTATTTAATGTTATTATCTAATCAATTATGTGTTTGCATCATTTTTATCGTATATTTAATGAATTAATACCAATAAACTGATAATTCAAAAAAACGTGGAAAAACGGCAAAAAATTGCCTAATTCGATGATATTTTGTTTAAATCACATACAGCAAAAGGGGATGATAAACGTCAAAATATTGCTAAATTCAATGGTTTTTAGTACAGAACAAAATGCAAGAACTTGCTTAAAAATGCAAAATTTGCGAAATTCTGAGATATGACGGCCAAATCACATATCGTGAGAAAACATGAAGTAGTATCGAAATATTGGGTAAAAACGAATATATTTACGTAAAATCACACTACATGAAAAAGGTGAAAAAAGTCAATATTTTACCATATTCGAGGATTTTAACTTCAAATCATAAAGCGAGGTTTCGTATTAAGAAGATCCAAGAAAAGACATATGACAATGTTGTTTCCAATACAAATGATAAAAATCAGTGCTTTTTCATTAGAATTAACTAAAATGTTCCTGATTTTCCGTTTATATTACCGAAAGGAGATGTAACGTAAAACCGCTCTAATCCGGCTGAAACGTCGATATATGCAATAAAAACCGAACATCTCCCCCTTTTTAATATCTCACTCAGTATTTTAACGAGAAACATATAGATGATTGAAAATGAAGTATTTAAGGTTATTATCTAATCAATTATGTGTTTGCATAATTTTTATCGTATATTTAATGAATTATTACCAATAAACTGAAAATTCACAAAAACGTGGAAAAACGGCAAAATATTGCCTAATTCGATGATATTTTGTTTAAATCACATAAAGGAAAAGGGATGATAAACGTCAAAATATTGCTAAATTCGATGATTTTTAGTATAAAACAAAATGCAAGAATTTTGCTTAAAAATTCAAAATTTGCGAAATTCTGTGATACGACAGCCAAATCACATATCGTGAGAAAACATGAAGTAGTATCGAAATATTGATACAATCGAATATATTTACGTAAAATCACACTACATGAAAAACGTGAAAAAGTCACTATTTTACCATATTTGAGGATTTTAACTTCAAATCATAGAGCGAGGTTTCGTATTAAGAAGATCCAAGAAAAGACATATGACAATGTTGTTTCCAATACAAATGATAAAAATCAATGCGTTTTCATTAGAATTAGCTAAAATGTTCCTGAATTTCCGTTTATATTACCGATGGAATATGTACACGTAAAACCGTTCCGGCTGAAACGTCTTGAGCCTCTGCATCCCTATCTTAAGCCTCTGCATCACTCTCTTGAGCATCTGCATCACTCTCTTGAGCTTCTGCATCACTCTCTTGAGCCTCTGCATAACTCTCTTGATCCTCTTCATCACTCTCCTGAGCCTCTGCATTCCTCTATTAAGCCTCTGCATCACTCTCTTAAGCCTCTGCATCACTCTCTTAAGCCTCTGAATCACTCTCTTGAGCCTCTGCATCCCTCTCTTGTGCCTCTTCATCCCTCATTTGAGTCTCTGCATCCCTCTCTTGAGCCTCTGCATCCCTCTCTTGGGCCTCTACATCCCTCTCTTGAGCCTCTGCATCCCTCTCTTAAGCCTCTGCATCACTCTCTTAAGCCTCTGCATCACTCTCTTAAGCCTCTGAATCACTCTCTTGAGCCTCTGCATCACTCTCTTGAGCCTCTGCATCACTCTCTTGAGCCTCTACATCCCACTCTTGAGCCTCTGCATCCCTCTCTAAGCCTCTGCATCACTCTCTTGAGCCTCTGCAACACTTTCTTCAGCCTCTGCATCATTCTCTTAAGCCTCTGCATCCCTCTCTTGAGCCTCTGCATCCCTCTCCTAAGCCTCTGCAACTCTCTCTTCGGCCTCTGCATCACTCCTTGAGCCTTTGCATCACTCTCTTGCGCCTCTTCATCCCTCTCTCTAAACCTTTGCACCTCTGTAAAACCTCTGCATCACTTTCTTGAGCCTCTGCCTCCCTTTCTTGAGCCTCTGCATCATACTCTTGAACTCCTGCATCCCTCTCATGAGCCTGTGCATCCCTCTCCTGAGCCTTTACATCCCTCTCTTAAGCCTCTGCATCCCTTTTTTGAGCCTCTGCATCACTTTCTTAAGCCTCTGCATCCCTTTTTTGAGCCTCTGCATCATTTTCTTAAGCCTCTGCATCCCTTTCTTGAGCCTCTGCATCACTTGCTTAGGCCTCTGCATCCCTTTTTTGAGCCTCTGCATCACTATCTTAAGCCTCTGCATCCCTTTCTTGAGCCTCTGCATCATTCTCTTGAACTCCTGCATCCCTCTCATGAGCCTTTGCATCCCTCTCCTGAGCCTTTGCATCACTCTCTTAAGCCTCTGCATCCCTTTCTTGAGCCGCTGCATCCCTCTCTTAAGCCTCTGCCTCACTCTCTTAAGCCTAAGCCTCTGCATCACTCTCGTAAGCCTCTGACTCACTCTCTTGAGCCTCTGCATCCCTCTCTTCAACTCCTGCATCCCTCTCATGAGCCTCTGCATCCCTCTCTTGACCCTTTGGATCATTCTCTTAAGCCTCAGCATCCCTCTCTTGAGCCTCTGCATCACTCTCAAGAGCCTCTGCATCCCTCTCTTGAGCCTCTGCATCCCTCTCTTGGGCCTGTGCATCACTCTCTTGAACCTTTGCATCACTCTCTTGAGCCTCTGCATCCCTCTCTTAATCCTCTGCAACACTCACTTCAGCCTCTGCATCACTCTCTTAAGCCTCTGCATCACTCTGTTGAGCCTTTGCATCCCTTTTATAAGCCTCTGCATCACTTTCTTAAGACTCTGCATATTTTTCTTGAGCCCCTGCATCACTCTCTTGAACTCCTGCATCCCTCTATTGAGCCTTTGCATCACCCTATTCCGCCTCAGGCTCAAGAGAGGGATGCAGAGGCTTAAGAGAGTGATGCAAAGGCTCAGGAGAGGGATGCAGAGGCTCATGAGAGGGATGCAGGAGTTCAAAAGAGTGATGCAGAGGCTCAAGAAAGGGTTGCAGAGGCTTACGAAAGTGATGCAGAGGCTCAAAAAAGGGATGCAGAGGCTTAAGAAAGTGATGCAGAGGCTGAAGAGAGGGCTGCAGAGGCTCAAGTGAGGGATGCAGAGGCTTAAGAGGGATGCAGAGGCTCAAGAGTGTGATGCAACGGCTCAAGAATGTGATGCAGAGGCTTAAGAGAGGGATGCAGAGGCTCAAGAGAGGGATTCAGACTCTACATCACTCTCTTGAGCCTCTGCATCCCTCTCCTAAGCCTTTGCATCACTCACCTAAGCCTCTGCATCACTCGCTTCAGCCTCTGCATCCCTCTCTTGAGCCTCTGCATCATTCTCCTAAGCCCCTGCATCACTCTCTTGTGCCTCTGCATCCCTCTCTTAGGCCTCTGCATCACTCTCTTAAGCCTCTGCATCCCTCTCTTGAACCTCTGAATCCCTCTTTTGAGCCTCTACAACACTCTCTTGAGCCTCTGCATCACTCTCTTGAGCCTCTGCATCACTCTCTTGAGCCTCTGCATCACTCTCTTAAGGCGCTGCGTCACTCTCTTAAGCCTCTGCATCACTCTCTTTAGCCTCTACATCACTCTCTTAAGCCTCTGCATCTCTCTCTTCAGCCTCTGCATCACTCTCTTGAGCCTCTGCGTCCCTCTCTTATGCCTCTGCATCACTCACTTAAGCCTCTGCATCACCCTCTTCAGCCTCTGCATCATTCTCCTAAGCCTCTGCCTCACTCTCTTGAGCCTCTGCATCACTCTCTTGAACCTCTGCATCACTCTCTTGAGCCTCTGCATCCCTCTCTTAAGGCGCTGCGTCACTCTCTTAAGCCTTTACATCACTCTCTTTAGCATCTTCTTCACTCTCTTGAGCCTCTGCATCACTCTCTTGAGCCTCTCAATCACTCTCTTAAGCCTCTGTATCACTCTCTTCAGCCTCTGCATCCCTCTAATGAGCCTCTGCATCCCTCACTTGAGCCTTTGCATCACTCTCTTAAGCCTCTCCATCCCTTTCTTGAGCCTCTGCATCACTCTTTTGAGTCTCTGCATCCTTCTCTTAAGCCTCTGCATCACTCTCTTGCGCCTCTGCAACTCTCTTTTCAGCCTCTGCATCACTCTCTTGAGGCCTCTGCATCACTCTCTTAAGCCTCTGCATCACTCTCTAGAGCCTCTGCATCACTTTTATCAGCTTCTGCATCACTCTCTTAAGCCTCTGCTTTCCCTCTCTTGATCCTCAGCATCACTCTCCTGAGCCTCTGCATCCGTCTCCTGAACCTTTGCATCACTCTCGTAAGCCTCTGCATCCCTCTCTTGAACCTCTGTGTCACTCATAAGAGCCTCTGCATCCCTCTCTTGTGCCTCTGCATCCCTCACTGGAGTCTCTACATCCCTCTCTTGAGCCTCTGCTTCCCTCTTTTAAGCCTATGCATCACTCTCTTATGCCTCTGCTTCACTCTCTTAAACCTCTGCATCACTCTCGTAAGCCTCTGAATCACTCTCTTGAGCCTCTGCATCCCTCTCTTGAGCCTCTGCATCCCTCCCTTAAGCCTCTGCATCACTCTCTTAAGCCTCTGAATCACTCTCTAAAGCCTCTGCATCACTCTCTTCAGCCTCTGCATCACTCTCTCAAGCCTCTGCTTCCCTCTCTTGATCCTCTGAATCACTCTCTGAGCTTCTACATCACTCTCTTGATCGTCTGCATCACTCTCTTTAGCCTCTGCATCACTCTCTTGAGCCTCTGCATCCCTCTCCTAAGCCTCTACCTCACTCTCTTAAGCCTCTGCATCACTCTCGTTAGCCTCAAAATCACTCTCTTGAGCCTCTGCATCCCTCTCTTGAGCCTCTGCATCACTCTCTTGAGCCTCTTTATCACTCTCTTAAACCTCTGCATCCCGCTCTTGATCCTCTGCATCACTCTCTTGAGCCTCTGCATCACTCTCTTAAACCTCTGCCTTTCTCTCTTGAGCCTCTGCATCACTCTCTTGAGCCTCTGCATCCCTCTCTTGAGCCTCTGCATCTCTCTCTTAAGCCTCTGCATCACTCTCTAAAGTCTCTGCATCACTCTCTTCAGCCTCTGCATCACTCACTTGATCGTCTGCATCACTCTCTTGAGCCTCTGCATCACTCTCTTGAGCCTCTGCATCCCTCTCCTAAGCCTCTGCCTCACTCTCTTAAGCCTCTGCATCACTCTCGTTAGCCTCAAAATCACTCACTTGATCGTCTGCATCCATCTCCTGAGCCTCTGCATCCTTCTCTTGAGCCTCTGCATCCCTCTCTTAAGCCTCTGCATCCCTCTCTTAAGCCTCTGCATCACTCTCTTGAGCTTCTGCATCACTCTCTTGAGCCTCTGCATTCATCTCCTAAGCCTATGCAACACTCTCTTCAACCTATGCATCACTCTTTTAAGCTACTGCAACACTCTCTTCAGCCTCTGCATCACTCTCTTGAGCCTCTGCATCCCTCTCTTGACCCTTTGGATCATTCTCTTAAGCCTCAGCATCCCTCTCTTGAGCCTCTGCATCACTCTCAAGAGCCTCTGCATCCCTCTCTTGAGCCTCTGCATCCCTCTCTTGGGCCTGTGCATCACTCTCTTGAACCTTTGCATCACTCTCTTGAGCCTCTGCATCCCTCTCTTAATCCTCTGCAACACTCACTTCAGCCTCTGCATCACTCTCTTAAGCCTCTGCATCACTCTGTTGAGCCTTTGCATCCCTCTCATAAGCCTCTGCAACACTCTCTTCAACCTCTGCATCACTCTCCTCAGCCTTTGCATCACTCTCTTGAGCCTCTGCATTCCTTTTATAAGCCTCTGCATCACTTTCTTAAGACTCTGCATATTTTTCTTGAGCCCCTGCATCACTCTCTTGAACTCCTGCATCCCTCTATTGAGCCTTTGCATCACCCTCTTCCGCCTCAGGCTCAAGAGAGGGATGCAGAGGCTTAAGAGAGTGATGCAAAGGCTCAGGAGAGGGATGCAGAGGCTCATGAGAGGGATGCAGGAGTTCAAAAGAGTGATGCAGAGGCTCAAGAAAGGGTTGCAGAGGCTTACGAAAGTGATGCAGAGGCTCAAAAAAGGGATGCAGAGGCTTAAGAAAGTGATGCAGAGGCTGAAGAGAGGGCTGCAGAGGCTCAAGTGAGGGATGCAGAGGCTTAAGAGAGGGATGCAGAGGCTCAAGAGTGTGATGCAACGGCTCAAGAATGTGATGCAGAGGCTTAAGAGAGGATGCAGAGGCTCAAGAGAGGGATTCAGACTCTACATCACTCTCTTGAGCCTCTGCATCCCTCTCCTAAGCCTTTGCATCACTCACTTAAGCCTCTGCATCACTCGCTTCAGCCTCTGCATCCCTCCTTGAGCCTCTGCATCATTCTCCTAAGCCCCTGCATCACTCTCTTGTGCCTCTGCATCCCTCTCTTAGGCCTCTGCATCACTCTCTTAAGCCTCTGCATCC